>NC_056758.1:24826593-25128186 GCF_018687715.1 Carya illinoinensis
ACAGTAGATCAGTACTACTTTGCTGAGCGTTATGAGTAGACTAACCTCGCCCGTTCGATGGATATAAACAGAGACAATCTTCCAATGAAGATCACCTGCAGGATAAATAAATATTTCCACATTAATTTGCTGTTTTTCTTTGGAAAATTAAAGAAAGTTGAATATCGTGATCCTTCATTAGCATCACCTTTGCGGGTGCGTTTAAGGAGTTCAGTGCCCCTAGCAAGAAGGTCTTGGCTATCGATGCCTAGAAATTTCTCTACAGGAACAAGCTCTCCACTAGAGCTGCTACTAGGAATGCCGTTATTGCCTCTACCACAAAATCCGATCCCGGCCATTCCTTTCTCCAGCGGTGTGACTGCAGCAATATTCCACACTTCCTTCAGGGCTCTTGCCTTCAAGGTTGCCGCCCCTCTTAGAGCTGCATAGATTCAAATTACAATATTGTTTAACAGGAGGGACATGATCTTCTCCTACGGCTAGCAAGGACATTAACTATGGGCTCAATGACAAAGCAAGCAGCTTTTTTTTTTTTTTTTTCTCGGGAGAATGAGATCAAGGAATCTTGATACATAGGGAATGTAGATCACTCGGTATGTTCTCCAGTGACTTGCCTAATGTGTCACCACCTGTCAATGGAAACGCTCAACCACCCTAATACCTTGATGGGAAAGATAACATTTGGACATTCGAGTTTTTCATCCCATTTAGCAAAACTCTTTATAATTTATATACGATTCAAATTCAGCAAAAAATAAAAAAATAATAAAAATAAAAAATAAAAACGATTCGATTGGTCCTTGACACATTAATTTATAGTAAATTTAATGTTTAATATTTAAGGTCCATTAAAGATTAAACAACATATTATTCTTTTTCAATGGTATTAAGAATTTTATAACAAGAATACCACGAGTTAAACTTACCAGTAGCTGCTGCTGCTGTTAAAGTAACGATATCGTCATGAGAACGGACATTAACAGCTGAGCTGACAATGGAAGCAAGTTGATCACGCTCAGCTCCCATGGCTTCTGCAGCTTCTACGCACTGTGCGGCCACTAATGTTGCCGCCGACGCCACGGCCATGTCAGTCTTGGCCGACTGCTCATTCTTTCCCGAGGATGAAGAGGCTGCTGTGGCTGCTGCTATGGCTGCTATGGCCGAAGCCACCGCAGCAACGGAAACAGCTGCATGGAGCTGGGCATTGTGGGCTCTTGTTTCCTCTTTCTTCTTCTCCCTCCTGTCCTTCAACCACCTTCCAACTGTCTTGGCTCCAGCGCCGGGATTGCCGCCATTGGCGTTGCCAGAACTGGCCCGGCCACCGTTAAATAGATGATGAATGGTGTTATTGGCACGGAAGAACTGCATCATGAACAAATAAATACAACCATATATCACCATCATTATTTCTTACAAAGATTCGTGCGTGCGTTTGTACTTTGAAGGGGCACATAAAATATAAGCATTAACTACTAAATTCTCATAAATTAATGCAGCATTTTGCTGGACTTTCACAATTAAAAAAAAAAATTATTTATTACCACTTTATTTAACTGCAATATTATGAAATTATCTATCAAGTATGAGGTCTCATGATTGATATTTAATGCAGCATCTGTCACAGGAGAGGGATTATCGAAAGGATTGATTTACGTGAGCACGCAGAGGTTTGTAAAAAGATGATACAGAAGGGGCTTTCAACATTCGTATTCATATGTTAATGCCATGAAAAGTGCTTTAATCACTTCGTTGAGATCACGGCAGATCCAAAAGATGATGGAAATGTCACAGCTTCCATGATCAGAAGCAAAAGATATTTGTTTACTTTGTGAGATAGGAAGGGGGATCAGATAACTATGCAGAATCAGTGACGATATGTTGGTCTGTAACGAAAACAGGCAAAGTTACAGTCAAACATGACAAGACCGTGTTTACCAGGGTAAAACTAGCTTAGATTCATCAGCCTATATCAAAGAAGGAGCATCTGATTTGACACCTTAAACTATTAAAAAAATGGAGCACTATTATTACGTTGGTATAAAGTAAAGATAACAGACCCAAATAATAATAATAATGGCAATAATTATTTGGCAGAGAGAGACTGTATAGAGCTGAGATAAATAAAAGAATAAAGAAGTACTCTAAAGAGAAGAGAAAACCTTAACGACATCATCGAATTCATCAGAGGGAGAAACTGGTGGGCTATCTGTTCCGGTTAAAGAACCAACGCCGTTCAAAGGTTCGCTACTGTGAGATAGCCTCCCTGACGTTAACGGTGACACCTCCTGCAATAAACCACCAAGCAACCAAGGGAAAGATTAGACAGCCAAAAAAAAAAAAGTATTGGAGAGTGAATGATTCTCTGCATTCTCTTGTTTTGTTTGGTTCCAGGGAAAGAATGAGAAGACAGAAGAGGAAAGAAAAGGCTAAAAACTTGGTTCGTTTTTCAAAGAGCATAAATGCATTGTCTTTTAGTTTCTTTTTACTTTTATTTCAAAACGCATCTACCCTATTGAAACCCGGGAAAGAAACAGAGTGATGAAAAGGGATTCCCCGTTTTTATGTTGCGTTTGGTTATCAGGAAAGAATGAGAAACAAAAAAGTGGGACAAGAAATCACTTTTATGATTCTTTAAAATTTCTAGGCATTTTAGTTTTGATTTTTCTCATTGTTTCCCGGAAACCAAACAGAGGTTTAAACTTTCTGAAACACGAAGCCATATGAAGCACCTCTCTCGCAGATTGTGACATAATGCGGTCAAGAACAAGCTGGGAAGTAGCAGAGGAGGCGAAAGAGAACTGGTTTCCGGACAGATTTGCTGGTGGAAGTTCTTCGACCTCACCCGAAATGTCCTCTGGAATAGAGTTGTTGGTGCAAGAAGAAGAGCCACTAGCACACTTGGAACCCATGCATGAAAAAGAAGGGAGGGGAGGAGGAGGAGAAGAAGGAGGGGGAGCAGCAAGAGCTTTGGAGACTTCAAGAGCCGAAGCACTCCATGACCTCGAGAGAAACTCCATGGGCAATCTTGGGCTCTCCGGCAGCTGGGTCCCGCCTCGAAGAGTGGGTCCAGCCCGGCGAGAGTTCTTGGGTAGAAGTTTCTCTTCCATGGTGTTAATCGTTCTGTGCTTTTGGAGAGGTGGCGGGGGTGAGGGGAGTGATATATAGGGGCCGGGAAGGGGTTGGTAGTTTTGGATTATTTTCTTGGACGTTAATCACAGCAAAGGTCTGGTCAAATAGTGTCTGAAGTTTGTCAGATGGCATAGGGTGGTCCACTTTTGGTATGCCACGTGGAATAGTTCAGGTCCAATTTAAAAAAATATCTAATATACCGTTAATAATTGTTTTGGTTTTTAATATCATAAGAGTGCTTTGTGAATAAAAAAATAAAACAAAATTAAAAAATTAAATAAAATAAAAAAGGGGTGGGAAAGCAGAAAAGAACAGAGTAGAAAGCTTGGTAATCATGTGATCAATCTTTCTTAAAAGGGAAAATGCTCAGCTCATTGTTTAATTAGTTTGGGCCCATTTCCCATCACATAGCAGATGATGATCATCAGTCATCCTGCTAATATGAGTAAGATAGTAATGTTATTGTTAGTATCCTTTGCGTATTTGGAGCTGCACAAATGTTTCTAACGATTAATGTAAATATACATTATCTTTTAGTTATTATCCGTTTAGATCATACGAAGTTTTTTGTTTTTTTTTTTTTTTAGGGGGGGGGGGGGGGGGTAAAAAAGAAGTAAAAATTAATTGGGGTGTGATTACAAATTATCTCTTAAGACTGTTATATATAGAAACAAATTACTAGATGGCTTAAAAGAATTTGGACGGCTTTGACAGGGTTTTGGGTTCCAGGAGGTTGCTCGTGGAAGGCTGTGCTAGCTGATCTCGATGCCTGAGGATCAACTTGTTTCACTTTTCGAAATGGGGCTGCCCCCTTCTACTTCTGGGGCTCCACATTACATGTCAGAGTGTCTGCAAACCCATCTGTTATATATATATATATGCACATATATGCAGCAGTGGAACAGAAACCTGGCCTGCGTGGTGACCAGGTGATTGTGTTCCTCCGCGAGGACGACCTCAGGTACGGTCAGGTCTTGGCCACGTCCAGTGCCGACAGCCTTTGAGGTCCAAACAAAAACTTCATCACCCTCCTCCGCGGTCTTGTTCCTCTGGAGACACAAAGCTGCGCACCAGAGAAGGACTTGTGCTAAAATGCGCGTGCCCTCTTTTCGTCATCGTCCTTTGCTTCTTCCCCCTCACCCCACACTACTCTTACTCTTTTTTTTTTAATTTTTGTTCAGCTTTGTCTTTTGGAAGGCCATAATTGCTGACAAATGGACAACCCTTTATTCCGTTTGCCACGTTTTCTAAATGATCATTACCACCTTTCGTTTTCCCTTGCATTTTGACTGTCTTCTTCCTTCTTTTATTTTTTAAAATATTTTTTAACAGGACTTTTACAGTTGGCATACTGTTTAGCTTTTTCTTCAACAGAAAAAAGTCATTTTGGACCCTATATTTTGGGCCCTCCGTTCGGCCAACTGGCCCCCAGTGGACGAGAACGAGGCCCGGGTTGAGTCCAGGCCCGTCCGTGCTGGGCCCCTTAATAAGAGGATGTCATTTTGGTTACAATCTCTGGACAATATCGTTTTCAGATAGGATTTCTTATAAAATGGAAAATCCCCCGTCATTCCCATCAACACCCCCCCCCCCTTCTCTCTCTCTCTCTTCTCCCTCTTTCTCTCTCTCTCAATGTCTCTGATTTAGGTTACATTTGGATAATGAAGTAATATCAAATATTATATTAATATCAAATACTCATTTTCGTCAGAAATAGTCATTTTGATTGCAAAATTTTGATTGCAAAAATTCATTTTTCTTATAGTGTAAATAGTAGTATAAGATAGTAAAAAATAAATAAAAATAATAAATAATAATAAAGCATTCTTAAAACACTCCACTACCCAAACTAACTATGTTTTATAGTATTGATGTTGCCATCATGGTCTCTCTATCTCTCTGATTGGTGGTGGTTCACTAGTGGTTGGTGGTTTCACTAGTTGGTTGGTGGTTCACTCTTCACTAGGTGGGTTTTGATTTTTTCGATAGCCATGGGTGGAAGGTCTATAACTCAGGTGGGCAGACAGACCAAGGAGTTAAAGGGGGTGGGGGGCAGGACAGGGTCACTCCCGAGCCGTCTGAGAGTGCAAGTGTCACCCCTATTCCAAACTATTTCGTTGAGAAAAACTAAGATTTAGATGCTAATTACAAATTATTTTTAGATATTTAATCGTAATGAATTAAAGCAGGATCCTTGCGATGTTTTAGATCTTTAAAGAAAAAATCTATACAACTTTCACACACCACACTTTTTTTAATTTTTTTTAATTTTTATTATTTTTTATTTTATCAAATATTTAATATATGAACAATGAATAGAATAATTGAATTAATTTAAAAAGAATAAACTAAAAAAAATTAAAATTTGATAAAAAAAAAATAGTATATGGAGGTTGGGAGGTTATATAGCATTGCTTATCTTTAAATATTGAAATCGGATCCTTGCTTGTAATTTAAGCACGATACAATCTAGTTTTGGTAAAGGCTATTACATAAAAGAATAAAGGAAAAGAAAGAAAAAAATAAGTTAATGTAATTGCTTTTTTGGTTGCTTGATGGTGAAGACGTCCTAAGATCCAGAACTTAAAGCTTGGATGGAATGCATCCTCTTTTCAAGTACTTAGACATTCGAAATAAAGCATCATGCATCTAATACCTTAGCATGCGCATGCAAGAGCAACGTTGTGGACATATTTGCATGGCATTTGAAGAGGTCATCGTCTCAAATATGTCCCATATCTAAATTTTTTGATCTTTGCTAAGGCTTATCCCATTGAAGTTCTAGTAATCTTTTATGGGTTACGCTTCGAGTCATTTTGTAACACACTCCAGGAACTAGATAAAATAACAAGGGTTTGCTCTCTTCGATTAGAGCTCCTCAAAAGGAAAAAAAAAATGTGAGAGAAAATGAGAAGGAAAAAAAAAAAAAGTGACAAATAAGTTATAACATTTCGAGTCATGCTATTTATCATCCTAATTCTATAATGTGATATTAGATGATTAGATATTATTTATTATATTTTACTTATAAAACTATCATCTAATGCCATATCATGAATTGATAAAAAAATGATAAAAATTAAGATGATGAATAAATTTTTTCATAATATTTCAGAATAAATTCTTACACCCTCCAGTTCAGTACAAACACTCTCATCAAGACCCTACGTGAAGCTAAGGTGAGGCCATGGGGCTTTTAAGTCCAAGCTAACAGCAATAAGCCTAAGTGAGGATACAAGCAACTGGGCTCAACTAGCACAACCCTAGCCCACAGTAAGAAATACAATAAAACTAAGCAAAAGACACGAGTCATTCAAGCCCATAAAGGCTTGACTCTAAATGAGTTATCTGAGCCCAAAACTCTAAATCCTTATTACCCCAAACCAAAGCCCATAGTGACTTTGGCCCATGCATGTAGATCATGTACTAAAGTGTGACAAATTCTCTCCCATTCAAATCACCTTACCCACAAGGTGTGGTTATGTTTTAATCTTTATTATTAGGGGTGTAAATCGGTCTAGTCTTGTCTGGTTCGAGGGGGTGCTCCATCTTTTTTTCCAAGTCAAACATCCATAGGGACCGAACAGGACCAGTAGCTATCGGTCCAATTCAATTATTTTTTCTTCTTTTTTTTCCAAATAAACTAATAAGAAAATTTATTTAAATTACTAAATTAAAATTAAGTGAATTATTAATGTAGATTATATAACTAACTCATTAAAAAATATTTTATATGATCAATGATAATAAATTAGATAAAAATTATATCATGAACTTATATAATTATTATATAAAAATAATATATTAAATTATTAAAAAATATTTTTAAAATATATAGGAGTTTGGTCCTGTTCGATCCAAACATTTATGTGGGAAATCAATTTGCACTTTGAGATAAATTAGCACAATCGTAAGTAAGGAAGTTTAAAGCTAATGATGAATTCCTCACGCCTACGAACGAATGGAATTAGTGGGGTAATTGGAAGATCTAATATTGGCCCAGCCCAAATCACAGACTGAAGGCCCACAACGACCCGATACTCTCTTGGTTAATAGGGTTGATAAGCCATGATATGACGATCATATTATTCCAATTATCTAGGGTCAAACTTCATAGCTAGATACCACATAAAGGTAATCTAATTGCAGTATTGATCCAGTACATCCCTACGCCTATGTATATGAGTATCAGATAACTCTAAAACTACTTCTAATGATATACCTGAATCAATATACGTTATACTTTACTAACTTGGGCATTGGAGTGGCCACAGGCATCCAGTGACATTCACATTTAACTTGTAGATTGACGATCATGACCGATGGTGGGACACATCCTTTACACCTCCTTTAGTTTGGTGCTAGGATGTGGCTCCCCTTCCTGGTCACAAAACTGGTAACTCATTGACTCATTCCATCTCCCAATCATCAGAATTTTGGGCTCCTTAGCAACATTATAAACATATCCCTTCACTCCATAGCGACCAGCTCTAGACCCAACACATGGTTGAGAATACAACACAACTTGGTCTTCAAAGTTAAAATTCATTACTATCTTCTTCTCTGGTGAGTCAACCCAAGCCCACCTAAGGCTTAAGTGGTTGACCTTTGTTGCCCAAGACAACACAGATGCAACAATGATATACATCAACAATACTAGTAGCAGCTTTTCCATAGAAATCATTTCCTGAAGTATCCCTCCACAAATAGCAACGAGCTCCACAACTTTTAGCTTTGTCAAATCTTTTCTTGGCTTAATAGGGGCAAAACCTTTTAATTGCAAGGGCTTCACCACAAAGCCCAAAACAACAAATGGAAGTATAAAAAAATGCCTTTTTAAAAAACACATAACACCTATTCAAATAGTTTCCAACGAGTCTACCATAAACATAGCCTACACTTACCCCAGTTGGTATACACACGTAAAATGTTGCAAGCCATGCTATTTTTTGTGCAGCTGGGGCATTATCATCTATAAATGGGGCAGCAAGTCTTATGAAAAAAGCCTCTCCAATACTAACCAACGTGCAACAGATTGCAATGGACCAAAATTCAAATTAACCATCCAAATAGATAACCCAAATCCAATAACCCAAATAATGAAGAAGCTACAAGAAGTCCAAGCATAAAGGCAGAAGATAGAACACTATCTTGGAAATTGTTTGAGTTAAAATCCCCCTCTCATCTATAAATTTCTAGCTCCCTTCCTTCTAGGAGCTTCTTAGAAGCCTGCCTGCTATCACTCGACCTCCTGCTATATGTAAAAAATATATATTGTAAAAATGCCAAAGAAATGATAGGGCACTTTCCTCTACAAGTTCTTTCAAATACTTGGCATAAGAAACTCCTGAATTGCTAGGTTCAATAATCATAAACCCCTGTTCTCTAAGCCACTCTAGATCTTTTGCAAGACCTTTTGATCGTTCCAATCCAATTTTTTTGAAATAGGGATAGGTAATGTCACTGGATTCATCAATGATGTGCTCCTTAGTGTCAAAGACGAGCTCTCTATCAACTAAATACTTGAAGTACCCATCTAAGCTTTGCACCCATGTTGCTCCACCAACACCACTGCCCTCATCATTTTATGCCAAATTACCTTCCCCTTCTTTACTACTTTCACTTGATGAATCTTGGACATCGTTGACAGTGGCGTCGTTGTAGACCTCGATGTAGGCTATGAGAAGCCTCACTCTCAGCTGAGTAATACAACATTGTAGAACTGGATGAGATGGTGGACATCGACGATGGTAACAATGGATATCGAGTTGCCACTACAACGACTTTAGGAGGTTATAAAGGTCGTCCTCATTGGGGGTCTGGTTCGTTGAGACGCCATGATGGTTAGATTTGGTGGAGAAGAATGAATATGGTACCTTGGACAAAGGCTTTGGGTCCATTACCATTGCAAGGGTTGCCATTACTAGATGCAATTTGGGATTTCTTTTGTTGTAGTCTTTGTGTAGGAAATATGAATTGAGAGGGAGGGTGTTCTCTTCAGCCACCAGAGGAGTCAAGAAGCCCCATAAATTTTTGATGGACTTCCATGGAGGATGTCATATTAGATGTAACCTTCTGTTTGGGATCCCTATGAAGAATGTTTTAGCAACAGCAAATACCTTGGTGAGGTTTGTATCTATTGGTGTGTTCATTTCAATGCAGTCATGTTGTTGCTCCCTCACGCAAGAGTATGTGATGTCGAGATCCATCCCCAATGGATCTCCTCCTTTTCTTGCCATGGATGATTTTTGTTAAGTGCAGCCATTGAAGGAGAAGTGAGGGAGAAAATAATTACGGATTTCTAAGAATAGAAGGAGGAGGAATCTCGGCAGGATCACCCTCTTTGGCTATTTCCTCCTATTCCTGCAATGCACGAAGCTGTTGCTCCAAGTAGTTAAATTTTTCTTCAAAATCCTTCCTAAAATCAGTCACACATTGCTGGAGAATTTTGAAACTTTCTTGCATTTGTTCAATTGATTCTAAGATTTTGTCAAATGATACGTGAATTTCTTTCTTGATAGCATAAAGATCGGTGTCTTTCTGATACCAATCATAACACCCTCCAAGAACTAGATAAAACAACAAGGGCTTGTTCTCTTTGAGGGGAGCTCCTTCAGAAAAAATCAAATAATGATAGAGACAAGCACAGAATGGTGCCTGTTTGCGAACTCTTTTGACGTTGCAAAATGCCACATCATCAATTATTTTAAAAAAAGAAAAAGAAAAAGAGGGATGAAAAGCAAAACAGTGGGAAGAAATACATTCAAGCTTGGAAATCGCAGATCTCATCCTTCTCTCAGACCTCTTCATTTCTCTATTCTCATAAATACCATTCAAGCTTAGAAGGGGAAATCATAGTTTGATTGGTTCAAGAGGTAGTGGGGAGCATCTTTACTCTAAAATTCATGCATGCATCTTTACTTGTGTATGCATGCATCTTGCTTTCGTTCTTGAGAACCACCCACTTGCTTCATTGTTGAGGTAGTTCTATTTGGAATTGTGTAGATGGAAAAAGAGAAAGATGACGCATTCCGCATAACACCTCCTATCACTAATCCATCAACCCCAGTATTGTACACCTCTTTCAATAGTTGGCGTGTGTTTATTTTATGTGTAGTCATTTGACTACTTGGGTTGATTAACATTATGTTGCTACATGTTAGGACATATCAAGACTACTTTATCCAGGCGTTTCAAACTATATGCCAAGTTACTACGGTCCAATGCCTCATGCGTGATTACCACTTTTTATGCCTCCTCCAAGTTCCAACCCATATCCCCATGAGTAACAGATGATCGTTGGATAGTAGTTTTAATTTTATGAATTTGAATTTTTGGTTTAATTATTTATTTTTTAAAATTTTTTTGAAAAACTACAGCAACAGCCATGAAACTCTACTTTCACTGCTTTGTCAAGTACTGGTGCCCTAAGTAGTTCTGCTACCTTGTATAGTTCTGCAATACCAATGATGGGACCTCCTCCAACTGCCTACCTATATCCATGGAGCAACCAAGTGATTATTTCTTGGAATATTATTGTAGTTAGTGTGCTTTAATTTTATGATCTATACAATATTTGGTCTAAGTATTTATGTTCACTTTTTATTTGAAAAACTGTAGCAACAAACATAGAACTCTACGATCGCTCCCATGTCTAGTTCTGCAACAATGTCAGCTCTAGGAAGCTGTCAGTCCTAGTGTAGCTACCAGTTCTAGTGTACAAAGCAGTGCTAGTGTAGCTACTAGCTCTTGTTCAGCTTTACTAGCATTTGTTCCTCTGACGAATGCCTACCCATATCCATGTGGCAGCAAGTTAATGTGTTTGATTTTCCATATGCATTGTCTTTTACATTATCCAAAACATATATTGTCATATAATACTTTTTTCTCCTAATTTGCAAGAAAAATAAAATGCAGCAAAGTAACTCTATTGAAAGATTAGTGAGGCCACATTAGACTCAATAGATGTTAAAGTGCAATTTAATGCTTCTTTGAGTAATACTGTTGAGACCAAAGAGGCTGGTAGTTCCGAATCACTTCATGTCAAGCCTACTGATGGGGGTGATATCATTGAGGTCCGAGGAGCCAAAGCCAAGAATGTGCTTTAAATAGAAGAATGCATTAATGACTTATTATAAACATTACAAAAAACAATGTGGTTTTCCTGTTATGACACAAAGAAGTAAAAGGGAGATGAATGAAACTGTCAAATATGTTATTTTGGGATGTGCTCGTGGTTACAAAGTATGGAATAGGGCGTCAAATGTCTCTAAGCCTCGGCCAACACGCAAGACAAATTGCAAGGCAAAGATGAATGTGATGTTAAAGAATGGGAAGCTGTGTGTCACATCGATTTTTGGTACACACAATCATGTACTCAGTCCAAAAAAATCCAAATTCTTCCGATGTAATAGAGAAGTTAATGAGTCTGTTAGGAGGGTATTGGATACAAATGATCAGCCTGGCATACGGATGAATAAGAGTTTCTATGCTCTTGTGACTGAGGCAGGTGGGTTTGATAATGTATCATTTGGAGAAAAAAAATTGTCGTAACTATATTGATAAGGCGCGACACCTGCGTCTTGGTAAAGGTGGTGCTCAAGCACTTTTGGAATATTTTAGAATGATACAATACAAGAATGGTGGCTTTTTCGGCATCATGGAGGTGGATGATGAGGATAGGATGAAAAATGTGTTTTGGACGGATGCCCATAATAGAGGGGCTACAACTATTTTTGAGATGTGGTAACATTCGATACCACATACCTAACAAATAGGTATGGAATGCCATTTGCACCTTTCGTGCGTGTAAACCACCATGGACAATCAATCCTTTGGGTGCAAGCCTTATTTTAAGTAAGGATACAGAATCATTTGCATGGTTATTTAAAAGTTTGCTTGATTGCATGGATGTAAAAGCATCAAATACTATTATTACAAATCAAGATTGCGCAATGAAAAATGCGATCACCATTGTCTTTCCCAACACACAACATAGATATTGTTTGTGGCACATATGCAAAAGGTCCTTGAGAAACTTGATTCCCATAGTCAATACCAATCTAGCCTAAAAAGTAAGTTACTATCTTGAGTCTATCGAAGAATTTGAGAATTCTTGGAACGTCCTCAAGGGTACATTTAACTTGCATGAAAATGCATGGTTGGAAAGCTTATATGTAGAGAGACAGTTTTGAGTGCTTGTATATTTAAAGAACTCTTTTTGGGCTCGAATGAGTATAACTCAAAGTAGTGAGAACATGAATGGATATATGCATGCTAGGACAAACCTTAAAGAGTTTGTTGATCAGTTCAATAATGCATTGAAGAAAAAAATTGAGAATGAAAACCAAGTAGACTTTCATTCTTTCAACTTCACCATTCCTTGCATATCACACTTGGCTCTTAAGAAGAAGTTTCAAGAGGTGTACACAAATGTAAAATTTAGAGAGGTTCAACAATAGATCATAGGAATGATATATTGTCATTGTCATTTTCAGAAAATAGATAGAGTAATTGCAACTTACTCGATCAATGATGAAGTTAAGGCGGAAGATTTCATCAAGGAGATTACTTATACTATTTTGTTTAATGAGGTCGAGTGTGAGGCAAAGTGTCTTTGCGAGTTGTTTGAGATGCGAGGGATGATATGTAGACATATTCTTGCTATCTTTTCATGTGGGAAAGTTTGTGAGTTGCTAGAAAAGTACATATTGGACCAATAGAGAGAGGACATAAAATGCAGGAATACTCTTATTCCAAGCAGTTATGATGTTACTGATCAGAAACTAGAAACTGTTAGGTATAAACGTCTATTAAAGATTTGTTATGAGGTAATAATAAATGCAGCGTCATGTAATGGGCATACTGAAGATATGGTATCAAAGTTGTATGCGATGAATGAGGTATACTACACCTTGAAGCCCCACAACATAGATTCTAATGTTGGAGTAAGTACTATGAATGTAGCCACGGAAGGAAGTTCAAAAATGTGCTAAATTCTCATGTTGTCAAAGATAAGGGAAGACTCTCGTGTAAGAGGAGGATGTCGACAATAGAGGAACAAATGAGGAAAATAAAACTAAGGCCGTGAGAAAGAAAAAAGATAAAGGAAAAATCAAATTAGTGAGAGCATGGAAAATCATATTTGAGGATTTGATAATATATTATTATTTGTGAACTCTAATTATTTATTTATTTTTTATGTCGTAAAACGCATGGATTGGACATCGAACTATTAGAAAGTAGTGGAAATCAACTTGGCCTATCAAAAATGAGGACTCAAGAAAATGTATAAACTCCTGTAATGGTGGTGGATCAAGAAAGTGTACAACGAGAAGTGATAGAGACACCAGAAATTGTACAAACTCTAGTGACAGGGACACAAGAAAGTGTACCAAAGCCAACTTTAATTCATTTCTATTATTTGTATATTTTTTATGTGGATTTTACTTTGTCTACTATTACATACACAGATGCAACTAGAGATAGATGGAACATAGTCAAAGATGACAAATGGAACACAACCAAATAGCATACTGTAGTAAGACTTTGAGAACGGGTGTTGGAGTATGATGTGTGTTGGTGGTGGTTTGTTAGTATTTGCGTGTTGGTAGTGATTTGTTTGAATAATAAAATATTAATAGTTTGATATGTTAGTTAACCTACATAGGTGATGGCAATTAGCTTTAGACTTTTATGGTGATTAGATATATGGTTGTGCTAAGAGTTGTTAACAGTTGATGGATGATACTTGGTTATATTTTCATTACTTTTGCTGAGATCTTTTTCATCAGTGTAAGCATAGAGTGTTAATTCTTTTCATGTAAACATGGGCATGCTAATACTGGTGAGATAATGCACTTATTACTAGTACCTAGAGTGTGATTTGAGTATTTTTTTTTAAATATTAAATATTTTTTTAATTGAGACAAAGTCCTTACTAATCTTGGTTTTTAAAGTTGTTATGCCAAAATTTCAAAAATTTTAAAGTTTTTTTTTTTTTTAGCTGGAGTCTAGTCTCCATGCAAGTGATGCTGAAGATATCATAACAAGGGCATGTTTCGAAATTGTTAAAGTTCCTATTTGTGCTCAACTCATTAATGTGGTTGTGGTGAATGTTCTCTATTCATTAATTTTCAATGTTTATTGTGGAATGATTGGAATACTAGTCTTGTGGGAATGTTTCTTAGCTATATTTTGGCTTGTATTTTTTCTAATTTGTGATGTTTATAATTTTTCCATCTCAATAAACCCAAGTCTCCTACTGTATCTAGAATTCGTACTAAGATTCTCTATGCAACATCAAAGGACAGGTTCAGAAGGGAGATAGATGGCATCCATTACGAGATGCAAGCGACTGACCCAACTAAAATGGATCTCGAAGTCCTCAGAAACCATGCAAAATGAGCACTAAAATGTTAATAATTTTATGCCTATATTTTTTTCTTTAATTCTTAGTTATGTCCAGACATTGCACTATATTGGGGATAAAAACTTGTATGGTTCTTTTTCAGTTTGAATATTTTAATATGGTTACACCCAAGCTTTATAGGGATTTATTTGCAAATGATTTTAAGAAAATTCTGGGATAATTGGGTGATGAGTTTCCACCTTATTTCCCAAGCCAGATCTGAAAGTTTGGCCATCTCAATACATGATTAACATGATTTAAATGTGATTAGTATGAGTTTGTAACTAACATGACTGTCTAGATGAAAAAAGTAATCCATAAACCTGTAATTTAGTCCTCACAAATATTGTGACCAATTATTTTCAACCGAAACACAAATGTGATCTTGGAAAGTTCATTTCACTCAAATACCTACTTTGTTAATAAGCAGTGGAATATTAAAGAACAATAAAGTCTAGAGATTGAGGATGACTTTTTATAAATAAAGTCTCAAGTATATTTATTAAAGTCTGTACTTACAAACGCTAAGTTCCTATCAAATACAAATACAAAGTCTTCATCACTTTGAGCATATCAAATACAAGTAAATAACTATGGACATTAGCTATTGCCCATCAAGCAGTGTGCGTGCATGTCACATGTCAGCTTCTTGCCTACAAAGCTGGGTTTCATCGTTGTGGAGTGCCAATTCCCTCTTCCCAATCTCTTTTTCTCTCTTTTAAAGTTCTTTATCTTTCCTTAATATTTCTGCCTCTCTCTTTACAAGCGCTTGCTCTTTGTATTCACTACCATCTGCCCACTTGAAATATTTACAGTGTGGTAATCCCTAATTATACCTAAAAAAGATTAAGTATGTTTGATGTCAAAATTTTGAATAAAATATTAATATCTAAACATAAACACACAAGTACTATTAATTGTATCTACCTCTTTGTTGTACAGTGGACACCCAAAGAATGCTACTCTAGGATTTCTTGGCGTATTTGATATTCTAAGTACAACTTCTTTCCCACAGCTGCACATTGGGAAGGTAATCAATGTGCTATTAACAAGTGATGCTAAAGCAACTAATGATGACATCCTTAATTCTTTTTCCTGATGAAAGGATTAAAGGATGATTATTAATTCATGGTAACATAGCTTTGCCATCTCCTTTCAATGTCATTGAGAAAAATTCTCTAACATTGACTACCTAAGGTCACTAATAAGCAGTAGAGGCTACTTAGGGAGCATAAAGTGATGCAATGTGAAAAAGTCTACGCCCTCTAGTAGCTAATAATTGCAGTTCAAACTAATATACATAAAATGTAAAGCAAAAGCAACTTCTGTTAATAAGAGGTTAGATTTTCAAGCTATAGAAAGCTTTAATTCTTGGCCCATCAAACAAATTATTATGAATTTGTAGCAAAAGTTCGTCCATAAATCAGTCATATACAACCTACAGGAAATCAACATATTAATGGGTAAAGCCTTTTGATAAATAATAAAGGATTTAACTGTTAGTAAAATACAAATAAAATAAGAACAAATTTTGAAATCTAAAACCAATTATGTTATCTTTTGAACTAATAAGTAAAATTAAATGCTGCTTTATGGCATAGAATGAACAGCTTGAAGCATACAAAAAGGTCAAGTGATTAAAGAAATCTATGTTCTTGAATGATACTTTCAAGTAACTAGAAATCATAGCTCACATTTGGTTTACAGCTTGAAAATTGATGACAATCTCCATTGTAAGATCAAGAATGATAAAGATGAATACAACAAAAAGAAATAAATATGGAGTGCTCGTACACGAGTATAGATAGCATCAATTGGATATTACACTTGTTGATATGACAATTGGAGAAGATGATCAAATTTACCACAAGAAACATCTTTTTGGTACTAGTATGTCATTTAGAAACAAGATTCCTACTAAAGGATAACTAGCACTACAATATAGCCTTATAAAAATCATTAAGAACCAAGATTCCTATTGAAAGCTTCATGTCTACTCATCAAAGACATGGGAATTCCCTCGTATACTTCTATTCTAATGCATTACACTCTTTCAACACACACGAATGACACTCACATGTCGATACACACATTGTATATTAAATGCATGTTGTCAATATTCCTCACATTCCTTATTTTCCTATTTCTCCTAATTAAGGATTTGGAGGATAAGAATGGGAATTTTTTTCACCAAACATGCAATAACAGTTCATTGCAAAGTATATTGACCACAACTTTCAACTGTAAATGTTTAAAAACCCCTATTGCTTTTTATCAAGGTAAAATCTGAAGTTAGATCAACTACCCATCTTTTCTTCTCCTCTTTTTCTTTTCCTCTTTTTCTTTTCATGCTCTGTAATGGTATTTCTTCAAGAAAACATATTAGAATGCCAAGAACACCCAAAAAAACTCAACCCATGAAACAAGAATCACAAACACGATGGAAAATAAACCAAGAATCTTTTGAATTAATTCTTGGAAAAGGTTCTCAAGGAACGTTCAACCTCGAACACAAATCACATTTTAACAATTATGAACAAAAACTTAGTAATGAGAGTCCTGTCTATTTATACAAGAATCTACAAAAAAAAATAGAACAACGTCATAACAGAGTAAAAACACAACCATCGAACTCATTCCCTCGCCACCCCAAACAACACTCTAGTGTCTACTCATAAATGAAATGATAAATCCCTACAAGGTGGAAGACAAAATCGAGTAAATCATAATCGTATAGAAATGAAAGGGAATGGAGAGCATGGAAATGAATGAGAGGCAAACCTTGGAAGGGGAAACACACCTTATAGAAAATCTTCGAAGAGAAAGAGAGACGAAGGTTGTCTTGTCTTTATATGCAACCTTGATCGGTGGAAAAATAAGCCAATCCCACGTGCACTTGGCCACCGTTTAGGGTTAGGGTTGGAGGTCACTAGAGAGGGAAGGGGAAGGGGAGGGAGAGCACCTGGTGTGACTAAAGAGGAAGTCAGCTTGAACCAAGCTATTTTCAATGTATAACTACACGATAGGGGTAGCAATATGTTATATGATCCATTAACTCAATACGAACACGACACAATAATAGCAAGTTAGGGTTTAATTTTAACGGGTTCGAATCAAAATGAATTGACCCGTTAAGACACGATTGCTTAACTGGTTGATAACAGGTCAACCCGTCATAACACATTAAGAAAGTTAAAGTTACAATTATATCTCTATACTTAAAAGTAAAATTGTTAAAATTTCAATTTCGATATTTTTATTATTTGGATTGTAATTTTGGACTTATAGTTAATTTTATAATTTTTATAGATATTGTGGTTTTAACATTTATATAAAATTATACTAAATTTAATCAGGTCAAACGGATTAATTTCAAGCCTATTCAACCCATTTACATAAAGAGTTTGAAACGGCTAATGGGTTAAAACAAGTTGACTCGATACGACCCGTTATATTAATGGATCATGTTAGGTTTTGAGATTTTGACACGATAAACTTAACGGGTTGGGTTAGGATTGACCTATATAGTATAATATACATATTTTGACACGATATGAGCACGACCCGTTAACATGATTTGACACCCCTACTATACAGTTTATCTCTAGATCACTTCAACATGGAAAATGAAGTGGATATAGGAAAAGCAATAGGAAACCTCATTAGAGTGAAAGATGACCCAATTTACGAGTTAGCTTTTCACAAGTTTATTCGGATAAAGGTGGAAATAGATGTTACCAAGCCATTTAAAAAGGTTTTTTGTTGCCAAGATTGGGAAATAAGGAAGTTTGGGAGGCTTTTAAATATGAACAACTTGCAAATTTCTGTTATGCTTGTGGTAGGCTAGGACATTCCCCGATCTTTAGTGGGTTCCCTCAATCATCCCCTCCAAGGATCAGATTCGGCCCCTCCCTCAAAGCTAAATATAACACCCCTTAAGGCAACACTCAGGCATTTCACCAAATAGATGAGGGGCATGAAGGAGAAATCCGGCATGCAGAAATGGAAGCACCATTGCATTCACCTTACAACAACCCAAACGCTTTAGAAATTGAAACATGGAAACATAATGCAGGAGCAAGCCAACATACATGATTAAGCCAATCAAGTTCATCTTCCAAAAAAGGTTTGCACTCTTACACCTATGAAGAAGAGGATCTCTCACCTGAACTCAGGCCCGAACTGTTAAATTTCTTCACCTCTCCCTCAACCTCCACAAAACTCAACGTAATCCACAAGAGCTCAACCTGTACAAACTTAAAAGCACTTTTCAGCTACAATGATCAAGCATCATTTAATACCCCACTAACAAGAGTAAATCTATTCACTATAGACACAACCATCGAATCAAGAATTCAATGTCCCTATCGCAGCCAAATCTCCCTTCTGACTCACGGAGTGAATATAAGGCCTACAGAAGGATCTCCAATGGTGATGAAGCAATCTTCTAACATCCCATCAGCCTTTGTCTCGCTATCAACAAGAAGGAATGCCCCATGAAAGACATAGTGGAAATAAATCTATTAAGCAATGCAGGGGTATAAAAAGCAGCAACTAAAGCAAAGCATTGGGCCACAATTGGCCCATGATAGGGATCCTTCCCAATCTCAATATGCTCAATTTGAAGCTCGACAACTTTTCATCAACAGCCCAAAAGGCCAATCAAAAAACACAATTTTCATAACTCCTCTTCCATCGCGCCCCAAAGTTAGTAAACAGACTGAGGTCCATCTCAAGCCATAGCAATTGTCCTCTCTTCCTTCAGAGGACTTCACATCTTTCAGCTTAAGTGAGTTCAAGCAACTTACAAACACTCATCAAGGTCCAACACTCCAAACCCAAACAAATGTCATAATATATCATGAGTCCTCAGAGAAAGAGCACCTTGTATAGCCAACCTGCAACTTAATTCCGCCTATCATGCAAGAAGTCAACCAAGCAAAATAGGTCATAAAATCTCCTGAGTCAAATCGTACCATGACTGAAGCCCTCCCCATGCATACAGACAATGTTACTTCTCATCATGTGTCTCAATTATTGCAACCACAAGAAGTAACTACTCTGATCACAGAGGAAGTTATAATTATTGAACCTGATCCTATTCAGGCTCCACCATCATTCAAGCCTTACAAAAGTAACCTCCCCATGAAGAGACAAACAATATTCAGAAGATCAAGATATACTGAAATGCAAATCCGAGCACCTAATCAAATTTGAGAAGTCAGAGTCAATAGGAAAGGAATTCCATGCAACTCAATCAGAGGAATCAGAAATGGCTCTCACCCTTATTGCCATGCAATTGAGTTCATGGGGTAAAGAAAAGAATACTAAAGGGAAAGAAAAACTAAACCCTTACTCTAGGCCAACCACTCAGTCCCAGAAAAAGTCCAAGTCAACTCATAAAGCAAGCTTCAACATACCTCCACCAGGTAAATAAGAGCATTGGCATGAAATTGATGGAGCTTAGCCCATCACAAGGCAATTAGGAATTTATGGGCTAATATTCTGTTATATAACCTAGATGTCGTCTTTCTATCGGAAACCTTAATGTCGATAGATTGTGCCACTCCGATTGTAAATAGTCTAGGTTTCCAACATTTTGCTCACCATCCTGCTGGTTGTAAAAAATGGGGTCTTTTGCTGTTATGGCATTTGGGTGTAGAACTAGAACTTATAAATATTATTATTAATGCTATTTTAGTTCTTGTTTACTCTAATCTTTCACATCACCCATGGTTGATTACCTATGTTTATAGTCCGACCCAAAGGAATCAAAAAGTCAATTTTTGAAAGAGTAATGCTACATACAATCACTTTTGTGTACTTCCTACTCACTCCACTGATATGATTAGTTGGATCAATTTCTTTTTAATGCACAACCAATCATATCAGTAGAGTGCAAAAAAGTATATGCAAAAATGACTACATATAGAATTTTTATTTTTGGAATCATCTTGACTCTACTCATCAAGCCTTCCCGGGTCCTTTGATGTGCATGGGTGATTTCAATGATTTAAAAAATCGGTCAAAGAAACATGGTGGCAAGTCATTTCATTACAACCCAGATAGAGGACTCAAAGCTTTAATAGATCGAAATGGGCTTATTGCAATCAGTTACTCGGGACCAAAATTTACTTGAACTGCCGAAAGGCATGGGGCTGCACTCATCAAAAAAAGGTTATTCTTCTCTATACCACTACCACTTCTCGCAACGAGTTTGCTTTCAAGTTCAAGGAATTCTAGACCCAAGAGCCCTTAGCCATCTCATAATAAAAGAAGCATTGAGTAAGAATTTTCAGGGTAATCTAGACTACATCCTCTGTAAGAAAATCAAATCAACAAAGGACTCACTCAATGTTTGGAATAAAAATCACTTCGGGCGCATTCAACATAACATCAACAGATTGAAAGAGAGCTTCTGGAAGTCCAACGTATGCAAATGAACTCGAGCAGCCATGAAATAGAAATATCTTTGCAAAACCAACTCCATAAGCTGATGAGGAGATTTTATGGAAGCAGAAATCCCATATTAGTTGGCTCACCTCAACGAACCTTAATATAAAGTTCTATCACTTGACAACAACAATCCATCGAAGGAGAAATGCAATCGATTTAATCATGTTGAGGCCAGGTAACTGGTTGGAAAATCAAGTTATTGAATCAGTTTTCATTAACCATTTTAAACTATTTATACATCTTCAAAACCTCAAATTCTAGATTAATTGGACCATCTGCTCGATAAACAAGTATCATAAGTTGATAATAATTTTCTAAAAATGATTCTAGATGAAAAGGAAATTCTTGGCACTCTTAGGTAAATTCCAAACAACAAAGCCCCATGCCCAGATGGTATGACTGCCCTTTTTTTCAAACACTATTGGAGTATTATAAAAGAAGAGGTACTTCGAGCAATAAAAAAAAAAAATTCTAATTGGGAAGCTCCTAAAGCAAATTAACTATACAAATATTGCATTCATCCCAAAAACTCAGAACCCAAACTCTCCAAGCCAATATTGTCCTATAAGTCTCACAAATGTTAACTACACAATCATTACAAAAATTATGGCGAACTGTCTCAAAAAATTACTTCCCAAAATAATCTCCTCTCTCCAAATAGCCTTTGTCCTAGGAAGAAATATAAAAGAAAATATATTGATTGCCCATGAACTCTTCCATCATTTCAAAAGAAATCAGGGAAAAAATGTTTGATGGCCATAAAGTTAGATATGAAAAAGGCCTTCGATCTTTTGGAATGGGATTTTCTTTTTGCAATGATGAAAAATCTAGGTTTCAATTCAAGATGGATAAAGCTAATAAATGAATGCATCACCACAACAACATTTTCAATAACTATTAATGGGTTATCAAGAGGCTTCTTCAAAGTAGACAGAGGAATCAGATAAGGAGATCCAATGTCACATTTCCTCTTCATACTAGTCACAAAAACACTTTCTACTTTTAAGAGTAGAAACACAACAAAAGATTGAATGGATCAAATTAAATAGAAACAACCTACCAGTATCTCATTTGCTTTTCGTTGATGATACAATCATATTTGCAAAAGCCACGGAGCAAAATGCACAAGCCATTTTGCAAATGTTTAGATAAATATCAAAGTTGGTTGGGTCAAAAAAAAAAAACTTTCAAAGTCCTCAATCTTCATTACTTGGAACACAAGCTCTCAAAACTAAGCTTCTATCACCAGTTGGCTGCCATACAAAGCTTCTTCAGCTAGAATGAAATACTTGGAGCTACCAACATCTTTCAACAAAAGTAAAAGAGAAAAACTATGTTAATTTGCTGAACAAAGTGAGGAAAAAATTAGAAGGTTGGAAGGCGAAGCTACTAGTGCAAGCTGGATGCACCATGTTCCTTCATATTATATGAACACATTTCAACTTTCCAAATTAGTTTGCAAGTCTATCAACCAATGTTTCAAAAAATTTTGGTGGGGTTTCCTGAAAGACAAAGCTCACAATTTAATATTGAAATCATGGAAGTCTATTTGCCTACCAAAAACGGTAGGAAGCCTTGGCATTAGATTGCTGGAAAAAAAAATGAATCAAGCTCTTTTAGCCAAGACTGGTTGGGAGTTGAGTGGCTCAAGCAATGGTCTATGGCATTCCATCATCTCTTCTAAATACCTCCAAAATTTCACATTCTGGTTAGCATCTTTAAAGTCATCTGACTCTACAATGTAGAAAGACATTCTCAAAACCAAAGACCTTCTCAACAAAGGTAGGTGCTTTCAAATTTTCAACGATAGATCAGTTGATATTTGGTCTGACTCATGGATTCCAACTCTAAAAGACTTCAAGCTAACTCCAATATTAGGTATGGATTCCATCCACCCATCTATAAAAGTTTTGGATATCATCCTAAATAATCTGAGGTCTAAGATATCCCAAAAATGCAAAATCTTTTTGACCAGACTAGCATAGGTGAAGTTCTAAAAATTCCACTGACACTAAGAGAGCAAGATGAAGATAAAGAGGTATGATCCCTCAACCATAATGGTAAATATTCGGTCAAAACAGCTTACCATACGTCTATAGGCTTTCAAGAATGAATCCACCAGAACCTAAATTCCCACTTCAAACCATTGTCGAGTTTAAAAATACATGATTGCCATAAGCTTTTATTATAGAAGTCACTTTGGAATATCCTCCCCACTAGAATGAGAATCAGTGAAATAGTTCCGCAACGAGCTTTAGAAGAATGCCTACTATGCAACCAAGAAGATGAGACACTACTTCACTTATTTGTGGAATGTCCCACTGTTTGAATACTCTGGAAACAAAGTAACTGACCGCTAAACATTGCGCAATTGCCCATCAATTCCATCTCAGATTGGATAAAAATGATCATTTACCCTGGAAAATTCTTAGGCTTGCTGGGTAAGGAAAGTACCACATCAATTATTTGCGGCCACTCTACTGGATCTGTTATGGAGGAAAAGAAATGATATCATCCACCATCATTCTATCTTCTCTCTGGAAGAGATAATAAAAAAATAAAAAAAATAATTAAAAAAAATAGCTCTCCATCGTCTATGAAAGCTATAAGGAAGTCTGGGCAGAGAGTACCTCCTACTCCAAAAAAGTATTAAAATGGACCCCTCCTCCTCCTAGAATCCAGAGTGTCTCCTTTGATGTTGCAATACAGGACCATTTCTCAGTAGCCTTTGCCATTCGCAAAAATCACTCAAGAAAAATTCTAGAGATCAAAATTGAGAAACTAAATAACGTTATTCCCCTGGTTGCAAAAGCAAAAGCAATACTACTAGCAGTCTACATGGCAAGCAACTTTGATAAAATTGCTATAGAAGGCGATGCACAATTGGTTCTCTCTGCAATCGATTGCAAGGATTCTACTCTTTTCTAGTTGATCTCTCTAGTTATAGTAGACATTCATCATATTTCACAAAGTCATCAAGACTAGAGTTTTACCAAAATCCATCGATCCCAAAATCGATATGCGCACTCTGTGACGTAATGGGCAACAACAAGCCTAGTATTTGGAAACCTACCCTTAGATTTTATTCCGCAATACTTCTTGTACTTTGATAGTGGAAATGATCCACCTTATATATACATATACATATATATATATTCTACGCTTGATTAGTAAAAAAGAACCATTTTTTCAAACATGCATTTGAAGCATCTCTAGAACACTATTCAAGTTGATAATAGTTCTCAATGAGGGAAAAAAATGTCTTAGAGCATTAGCATTGACTTCATCAAAGTCTAACCAAATGTAAAATATGATGAATTTCAACAAAAACACAGCTACATTGGATTAGCCAAAGGGATGGATGAGAAGTTTTGAGTTACAGTAAATTTATGGGATCCTTCAAATTTTAAGGGTTACTGTTCACCAAGCAAATGTATTTTTTATTCAATTTTAATCCTGCAACGGCCTTATTTTTTTCCTTTCTCTTCTTTTCCTCCACACTGGTTTCTCTCCGGTTCACGCAAACTTCTTCTCCTTTTCCTCCCCATCTAAATCGCACTTGAGGAGCATGAGGAAATCTTAATGATGTCATTTGAGTAAATCGTGCTTGAGGGGTCAAGGAAATCACTGCTTGAGGGTAACTCACTACGAAAGGCATCGATGTATGCAAAGCTAATCCTACGCGACCCTCTTTCTCTATTTTTCCCTTTGTAGATATTTAAGCTCCAGACCGCAAGTTTTGGTTCTTCATCGGGTCTTGGCTTTAAGGTAACAACGACTTCTTATTTTCATAGGCGTTCAAGTACAAAGCTATGTCAAGGAGTCTATATGTTGGGTTTTTTCACTTGGTTTGTTAAATTGGAAATCTCTAGTCCATGGAATATATATATATGTATATATATTGTAGTTAACTTAGCACCTTAGCCTCTACCGTTGGGCCATTATCAGCTCACCATTGCATATTAATGGTTTAAAGTTCCAATTATGGTAAGTTTGATGTCTTCTAACGTGCTGATTGGAAGTATGGGTCATTCAGTCTATCTGTGGATCGTAAGTTTTATCTGAATAAGAATTTCTTAGTTCTTTACTCTTGGCACAGTATTTTGTGTCTTTGTCACATTACATTGAGCATCTTGGCTTTAAGAATAGTGATTATTCAAAATTTCTTTTGGTGATTTCTTTGTTTCCTAAGACTAGCAAAGAATTTTGGTTTAACCTTGAAATTATTGGATACATGTTATATTTGAGGTTGAATTCCTAGTAGGTGTTGTTTTGAAGCCAAACAATTGTAGTCTTTGTTCGGTTTAAAAATGCTTTGTTTTCAGGCTAAAAGTGCCAATTGTATTCAATGTAGATAGAGTAGAATAAATTGGAACCATTTTTAATTTCCATAAAGTACTGAATTGGATCTGAACCACAATAGCATCAAGTTTATGTTGATTGGAGAACACATTACATGAAGTTCGTTTGCAAAGCTCACTGCCAGTTTTGCCCACATGTTTACCAGATACCTAGTGGGGAAGAGTAATTTGATTAGGAGAAGCTTTAGCAATAGTAGGATTCATTTATGATAATAGTTTTACCACGCCGCCAGTAAATGATCTCTGGCAAAACACTATCTTTATGGATACATAGATTGATCTTCTTTTTGGAGACTATTATATGAGGAGTAAAATCTTAGTCTTGAGGATTTATGTGAACATTAGGAACAAATCATTTAGAGTTAGAATAAGTGATAACTCATGATGGATAGAAGAGTTATGACAATCATAAGAGAGAAAGTCTCAAGTTTAAGTTATTAATTGGTCAGTTATCGAAGTACCATCTAGGAAGAGGATTGATTGTTGCGATTATAAAGAAGTAAGTTAGTTCTAGACCAGTAGAACTCCTTGAGGTTTTTATTAACTTGAAGATTACTGAGAGTTTGGATATGCATGATTAAATGCATATTTATATGAGTCATTGGATCATGTCATATATATGAAAATCCCTGAAAGAAATAAAATGAAGCACATAAAACATCTACCAGAAGATAGAAATACAAATATGAATATTTGTAAAGTTTTATTTTATTATCTCGAAGCAAAATTACAGAAATTTGAGACTCTTTGCCTCAATCTTTAAACACTCTTACTCTTCAAAAATCTGCATGTCTTTCCTATCTAAATGAGTAGCCACTCAAAAAGAAGATTTAAGTAAGGATTTTAAATCTCTGTTATCTCGCTTTAGTGCTCCTATCTTCATATTAGACTCTAGAAGAAACCGTTGAAGGATAGCAATATTCTCGTGGAGTTTGTCAACCCCACCAGTCCTGGATGGTAGTCGCTGAGAATATGCGACAATGGCTGATGAGTATCCGGTACCGAGACTCACAAACTCGTAGATAAGTTCATTATCTGACTTATTAGTCAGATCATTATTGGATTGCATTATAGCACCTACTGAAGAAGCAGAAACAACTAGTGAACGAGGCGCAGAATACCTCATGTATTGGTAATGAGAAGATTGATGAGCCATTGCAAAGTGAGAAAACAGAAAGAGATTGCAGAGTAAGAGTGCAGACTAATTTCAGAAAAGTGAAGAAGATGAGATGCGAAAGAAGATGAACTGAATAATTCTTTTATAGAGAAAATTATGACGAATCATTTCTCGTGAAGTATTTCTCTACAAGAGACAAGAGTAATGTAGTATCATAGCTGCGGTGCCTGACAACTACAGAAGAACAAAGTAGTGTCATAGCTATGAGGTGCCTGACAACTACAGAAGAACAATGTAGTATCATAACTGCGGCGCCTGACAAGTACGGAAGAGCAAAGTAGTGTCATAGCTATGCGGCCCCCTGACAACTACAGAAGACCTATAAAAATCATGCGGATCAGAGTTGTCTGGTCTAAAACAGAGGGCCACCGATTTTGTTAAAAAAAAAAAACAATGGAGAGATAGAGAGAGAGGTTAACGGCTTAATTTTGATGAATTCTCTACTAACTATGGTATTTACAAGAACAATTAAAGTATATCGCCTATGTTTTTCTAAAGAAGAGTTTTGGAAGATTATTTACTTGAAATTTTAGGTTTGGAGAGTATGTAGATACAACTTGGCCAACTTTGTGGAAAAAAGTATAATATAATTGTTGGTTAAAGTAAGAGAGTTAAAAAAAAATGACATAATCTCAAAGGTATACGGGTTAGACAGCAAGCTGGTAAGCAACAACTATTTCTTAACTTGTTATTTCTTACTTACTTCGATTTCGAGGACGAAATCTTTTTTTTAGGATGGGAGATTGTAACATCCCGTTAGAAATTCAATTGTGGAATTTCTATTGACTTTAGGAACCTCGTGAAGACTCTATAAACTTTCACGAATCCATTAATCATATAAATTTTAGTCTAACTACATAGTTAGTGTTATTACTCATTATGGTATCAGAATTATATTTTTGATTATTGGAGATAGTTAGAAGTGCCTAAATGTATTATGGTTTGTGCCATTAGACTCAGAGGGTTATTTAAGGTCTTATGGCGCAATAACACTTTTTCATATTTTCGGACGAAACGTCTGTTCAAAATTGTGGATATTATTGGATAAAAATATCTTGAGCTAATTTTTGTGGATATTATTGGATAAAAATATCTTAAGCTAATTTTGTGGATATTATTGGATAAAAATATTTTAATTTCATAGATATTATTGGGTAAAAATATCTTGAGTTGATTTTTGTAGATATTATTAGGTAAGTGAGTCCTACACTCCACTCTCATTTTGGGTAAGAGAGTGCTATACTTAACTCTCACTTCGGGTAAGAGAGTCCTACACTTAACTCTCACTCCAGCCTCATCTCTTCCATATCTCATCCATAAGTATCTCCAACCACCCCTCCCCATGAAATTATCTTCATTTATACTTTCCATTAAAAGAATATCAAACACTCTCTCTCGGACAGCTTTTAGGAGTTCTTTTGCACGCCCATTTCGAAGCTTTTGTAAGTGTTTTATCATAAAGGCTCCTTCATATAAGTTGTTCCTTTTTTAGTCTAGTTTACGTGGATATCTTATTTGTCCCATTTTAAAATCATTTGGTCAGTCAAATATTATGTAAACTATAGAAAGGTCATTCTGGAAGATAAACTGGAGAATATGTTATAGTTTGGAGTTTTTGACCAAGCTCATGGATAGATATTGGTCCGAAATTTTTATGGGGTATTGTTAACATGTATATATGACTATTGGTTGAGGATTTTTGCATGATTAAAGGTTTTGATGAAAGATTTTCTTAGATTTAGAAACTTAGAAACTGGAAGAGGAAAAACAGTTTCTGTTTTGAGAAAGTTTAACTCTTTGGTGGTCTAAACCTATTCCAGTGACTTTGATAATTTTATTGGAGGATCCTAAGCATCTTATATACATGTTATATTATTATTTTGAAGATATTTGATATTAGTTTCAAAGATATGAAATTTTATGCAAAGAGATATTCAAATAAGCCAAAGTGTGGATGTTCTTGGCTAAATTTATGTTTTGGTTAATTTTTAACCATGTGATCTTGAATTAGAAGCTTATATATGTTTTAAGACATCTTTTTAAACCATGTGATAGTTTGATTTGAAGATCACATATTAATAAGTCATAGATCAAAAGGTTGATCAAAACAAGTTGGAAACAAAAATCAATGGAAATAGCATATGGGAATTTCGGCCCTATGGAGTTTTAATAGTTGTGATTAGTTTTAAATTTTTCTAAATTGATATTTGAGTTGAGGATAAAATTTACATGAGACATGTAAAATTTGGTGACTTTTGGAGTTAGAATGCAAAATCCTTAAGTTATGGGTAAAACGGTCATTTTCCTACATGTAGAGAGTAAAATGGAAATTTTACTCTTTAAGTTAGTATTTTCCATATTTCAAGTTATTAGTGATTTAGTACTAACTTTTAGAATCACTAATTACAGTTCCTAGTGATCGCGCTTGAGGTTTTATAAGAAACGCGGAGATCGAGGTAAGTTAGCTTTTAACTTACTAGCAGTCTACTATGTATGAAGTAAAGAAACTATAGTGTATGTATGTGTATTATAATATATGTCATGCCATGCCAAGTCATCACGTAATTGTTTGTTATACAGAATTCATTTTGTCATCAGTTTTTATCTGTTACATAATATATTCTGTCATGTATTGCTGTACATTACAAGTACATCATGCTAAGTATGCCATCTATTACATGTATGTCAAGTCATGTAATATTCACTGTTGAAAGTATGTCATGTTAAATATGTTGTCTATTATATGTTATGCCATGTTACGAAATATTTCTATCTCAAGTTGGTCGTGTATTTCAAGTTATATTCAAGTCACGTTATGTTACGTCAGGGTTTCAGTCCTTTCGTATTCCAGTCACGTTTCATCTTGATTACTTATGTATGGGGTCACAGCAATTGTGATGCATACATTACGTGAGACACAACAATTGTGACACGTAGAATACATGAGGCTACAACAACTGTGAAGTATGTATTTAAGCAATTAAAGAATAAGTTTCCGTAAAATACATGGGGCCACAACAACTGTGGAGTATGTATTTACACGTAGAATACATGGGGCTACAACAACTGTGGAGTATGTATTTTTCATGTTAAGTCAAGTTTGTGTAGAATACATGGGGCCACAACAACTGTGGAGTATGTATTTACACGTAGAATACATGGAGCCACAACAACTGTGGAGTATGTATTTTTCATGTTAAGTCAAGTTTCAGAACAAGTTCATGATAAGTCAAGTTTCATATCACGTTCATGTTAAGTCAAGTTTCAGAACAAGTTCATGATAAGTTAAGTTTCATATCATGTTCATGTTAATTCAACTTTCAGAGCAAGTTCATGTTAAGTCAAGTTTCAGATCAAGTTCATGTCAAATCAAGTTCAGTTCATGTTTCAATTTAAGTTATGTCAATTATGCTATGTTGTATGCCAAGTTATGCTTTAATTACTTATGAATGTGATTATGCATTTATGCTTTTACTGTCGTCCATGCATCATTAGCTTGTGTGGAAGTTTTTTTGTTAACATACTGAGATTTGTAATCAAATCTCACTTTGGTAGTTCCAACTACCATTCCCCCCGAATGGTAAATCTTGTTACAGGACCTGAAGGAGAATCAGGAGCTGATCAATTAGACACAGTTGACTAAGCGACGGTGCGACATCAATATTAATATAATAATTAACGTAAATTACTACTTGTACGATTAAGTTACATCTCTAGTACTTTTTGAATCATAACCATTTTGGACTAGTGTTGTGATCTTAGTTGTTCAATGAGTTTTTATGTATGAAGTATGTTTTAAGTATTTGGGATATTTTCAATTTCGTGCATAGTATTGCTAAAGAAAAAATTTATCCGCTGTGAATATTGCATATTGTTAGATGCATGTTAAGAACATTACATTTTATATGTCATGAACGGGGACAGGTAACTTTGTGTTGTATGTCTCGATGCTTTAAATGTCCGTCCGATTCCAAACGAAATTTGGGGGCGTCACGCTGACAGCCTAAACTACCAACTTTTAGTAATTTGTTATTACAAGTGAGATTGATACGAAGGGTGTAGGTAAAGGATAATTCTGCTAATAATGAAATTCATATGATCTTGATACATTGATGGTAGAACTAACAAATGTGGCTAATCAAAATTATTATGATTAACTAGTAATTATGCACTGCAGATTCCTGATCCTGATAAAATTAAGGTAAATCTTGTAATTAAGTCTGTTAGAAATCTTTTAAATAACCAAAGGTATTCAATATCTTTTCTTGCCTAAAATATCTAATATGATTAATATAACATATTAATTAACATATGGTCAGTGTAATTGTAAAATATGAAAAAAAAATATTATTATATTATTATTTTGATGAATCCAATAACTAATTTAATGTGGATTATAGTCGAGGTTTTAGACTTATAGAAAATATATACTTTTCATCAAATTTTAAAAATGACTTTGATGAAACCAATGACAATGCTCTTAGTTACAAGTACTATACCTCCATGATACGAAAATCACCAACTTCAAAAGACAACTTTGAAGTTTCTTCTTAGAGTTTCTCTTTACAAAATTGAGCATTTGATAAAAATTATCTGAGAAATTTGTAGGAAAAAAAATCTTCTATATATATATATATATATATATTTTTTTTTTGATAAGTTAAAAATAATAAATAAATAAATGTTATATGTAAAGATTTTGAAACGACATTCAAGAAAATTCTAGTCGTCTAACTGGGTAACCAACAACAAACATATTGAAAAGACATGCATCTTAACTACATTTAGCTACCATTTTGATAATGAGTTAAGATAAAATGAATTAAGATAAAAGTTAAATAAAATATTATTATAATATTTTTTTTAATATTTTTATTATTGAGATTTAAAAAAAAATTAATGATTAAATAAAATAAGTTGAGCTCAACTTTGAGTTACCATTTGGATAGTAAGTTTATATGAGATAAGTTGAGATGAAATTTGAAAATAAATTAAATATAATTAGAATAGTATTTTTTAATATTATTATTGTTTTGAAGTTTGAAAAAATTGAATCATTTATAATATTCTAGGTAAAAATTTGATAAAATCATAATAATAAGATGAAATGAAATAAAACATTTCTTGTATTCAAACGGAGCATCATCCAAATGGAGCCTTAGAATTGAAGTATGCAGTTGGCCCAGTGAATCTTTCACCAAATGCTCCTGAGCAGCGGCTACAACTTGGTCGATATCGTCTGCATCACCTTCAACATGGGCAATCACGATTTAAAAAAGAAAAAAAAACTCTCAGCCCTTTAACAATATTAAGAAGCATTTTGGGTAAAATATTTCTCTGCTTCAAGGATAGGCACGAAAGAGGGCTTATAAAAAATGTCATTCGGATTAAATTCAAGGAACTAGTTATCTATTAGATTGCAAACCACTGCCACCATAGTATTGCTTCGTGGTTTCACGGGAGAATTCTGCAAATGTCATCCCATCCTTTAACCGCGATGATAATGGTGGAAGTATTTTTTGAATTTCTTGATTTATTTGGTTTTGGTCCTTGATCGAAAGATTTCTTTCCTCCTCTGATACTTCCTTCACAGGATAATCTGCGATGGAGAAAGTCTTATTCCATGCAGGCTGCAAGAACACAACAAAGGCTTGTCTGCTCAAACTTTCAAACTTTGCAGCTCTAGAGACGGAGTGAAGGGCTGCGCGAAGCTTCCCTTTTGATATGATATCAGCCGATTCACCCACCTGAATGATAAAACTTTCAGCAGAGACCTTCACCATGCAGACATTATTTTTGTTGGGATAGAAAATTTGCAAGTATGTGTGGCCACTAGGAGAAGGACACTCTTCATCACAGCACACTGAAAATAAATCATTTGGCTCTGTTGCTTGTGGAAAAGATGAGGAAATAAAAAGGGGAGCGGTCAGAACAGTGAAGATACTATAGTCATAATGCCATTGTTGCCACAGATTGGAATGAATTCCAGAGGAATCAATTTCATTACCATTTTTATCCAAGTTAGGGTCTTCCAATAGTCCATGTCGATACCTTACGCAATTTTTTTCATCCCTTCTACCATTTGCCAGTCTTTTTGCTGTTTTCTTGTTCCTTGCTTCATTTAAAATAATGTTGTCTAGAGCTGAGTGATAGTGTATAAGACGCCCTTTTGCTACACAGGAATCCAATAAGCTCTGCTCGAGCTCTTGCTCACCAATGGCCCTATCACATATTTGTGCAATGCGGAGCCCTAGATCCATCATGATAAATCCAAGCTTTCTGAAAGTGTTTCCAAGATTTTGAAATTCAATATCCTGACTTTCTCTTGTGATATCAACTTCTAGATGATCTTGTTCCGGATTTACTAAGGAATCTACTCTATGGCTCAGTTCACTTTGAACAGATTCCAGCCATTGTGCATATCTCAGTTGCATGGCAAAAGAGGAGACACTTCTATCTGGGTTCTTCAAAGGAACATCACTCCCCAAGTTGTGCTCCTGACCAAATTACAATTTGACTTTGAGAGATTCTTTCTATAAAGTAATTCCTTTTGAACAGAACTTTCATCTTCCTACTGAGAGAAATTACAAGGTTGGCGGGAAGAAAGTGCCTGGTAAACACAATATAGTGCTAGTTCTGACAAATAACCAACCAAAAGAACCATAAAAGCTCACAAAAACTGAATCTCATTCCTGATAGTAAAAGTTTGGAAACTTATGTGGCACGCCAATTAAGATCTTGCTAAGCTTAGACTCAAAATTTACAGCCTCAATTTAATGGACTAGAAGATTATAATTGACTTCATGTAAATAAATCCACGAATTTTGGAATGCCTGGTAAACACAATTTCATTATTCAAGACCAAAAGTAAAGAATACAATCCACAAAACATCCTTTATTTCCCATTAATGACATCCATATACCTATCATATCAAAAACATACACACAAAAACCTAACTACTTTTATACAAGGTGTGCATGATACAAAGCAATGAACTTAGCCAACAACCTAGGGAACCAAAATTTAGAACATTTGAAGCAGCACTGCCGACTTCCCAAACGATACTAGCTACTCACCGACAAAGTACTTCTTTCGAAGTTGGATTAAGAACCAGCATTGCGAACATTCAAACACAACACAACAGGTCCATTTCTCACCATCCAATTACTAGAGCATTATAGTTTCATAGTGCATCAGCATTGAAGTTTCATAAAAAGTTGTCAGAACATGTATAACTAAGAACCAACATAGCGAAAGAATTAATAGACCAAAGCCCTCGGAAATCATTTAATTGATGGGTGTTCCAAATGGACTAAATGTTCAATTTTTATTTTCCTCCGAACACCAAAAATGAAACTCATAAATGGCTTCTTGGCTCATGCGACTTTAGGTAAACTATCTTACAAGCATAGTTCTGAACAATGTTCTCAGCGCCATTTCCCAACCCTATATTCCTGGAGTTTACCAAACTTTATTTTCCTAAAAGTATAATTTCTGCGGTTTTTCCTTCTATGAAACGATACACTCGATTGACTTAGCGGTATAGGCAACGAAAAACAAAAATTCAAAAGTTAAACTCAACTTTTTATCTCCGCCATTTCTCAGCGGCAAAACACATGTAGACTTAATTTTAAAGGAAAAAAGCCCCCGTGGATTAGCTGAGTGACCTCATAAGAATTAGAATTACGAGTCAGGTTTGAAATGAAAGTTATTACTTGTAGGGAAAAATGCCGATACATATTGTATTGAAATTTACCATTCGGCACACACATACAAAAAAGATAAATAAAAAAGAATAAAGAAGGCGGAAAATGACCTTGAGAATGCGTTTACGTTCGTCGGGGTTGAGAAGCGCGAGCCTGCGTGCGAGAGGCAGAAGTTCCCGACGGAGCGTGGAGGCGTCGAGGACCCCACGGATCGATAGCAGGCCAGGACCCGCGGGCCCTAGTGCTTCCATTATGCCTCTGCTTATTAATTTCAGCCTATCGGTTTCTTCAAACAAAGAAGAAGAAGAAGAGGAGATTGTTGATGATAGAAGCATAAGATCTGAATATTGGATCTCGTACAGTTCCAGCACCTCTGCTTCTTCCATCGCTCTATCTCTCTCTCTGGCCGGGACTTGCAGAGACGATGACGACGAGCGAGGAGAGAACTAGGGTTTGGACCGACTACAGGCCCAATATGGGACCTGCGATATGGACCTTATTATGCAAGCCTCCAGAGTTTTGGGTGACTTGCAAGCCCATTTATTTTTTAACTTTTAAAAATGGCTTATCAGTTTCTAATTGTTAATTTTATTTAGGCATAGAAACTGATTTATTGGAAATTTTCGCCAAATCATCTATAAAAACAATAATTTTTATGAGGAATGCATAAAGTCGTAGAGTGTATAAGTATCGTGTAATATTTTTTAAAAAGAGTGAAATTTACTATTAAAAAATTAGTTCTTTTTAATATGGATCTCATATTTACTCATTTTTTTCAAATAGATTGCGACGCTTACGATTGTACATTCCATGGCTACAAATATCATTTCTCAATTTTTATTGAGCATGTGATACCCACAATATTTTTTTTAGACTCTAAGGACTTGTTTGGGAAGTGAGATGATCTCATCTCAAAACTTTTTATAATTGTTTTTCCAGATATCACTAAAACACAAATATTTTTCAATTTTAAATTTTTAACTTTTTCATCTAATCATTATAAATTTTTTAAACTTTCAAACAAAACATATAAAATAATACTAAAAAATTATATTATAACAATATTTTACTTTTATAATATTTTTATTCAACATTTTTTTCTCTCATTTGAAACATGAATATAAATTGAACTTGAACTTGAAATATAGCATGAATGTGAACTTGAATTCTGACAGTCAAAATAATTTCTCTATTTATTTCGTCAGAAATAGTGAACAATCATAATGATTCCACCCAATATATTCCGTCAGAGATACTCAAACAATCAAAATGAATATAATTTCGTAACATGATATAATTCCGTCAGAAATAGTGAACAATCATAATGAATATAATTTCTCTATTTGAGATGAAACGTGACATGAAAAGAAAGGACAGAAGCCCTGATGTATCGTAACATGATATGAACATAAGTCAAAAGACATGACGTACTTTGAGACAAAAAACATTTTGTGATATGACATAACATGTAACAAATAACATTTCATAACATGACATAACATACGACAGACAATATTACATAACATGATATAATATGTAACAAAAAATATTACATGACATAACATACGTGTAACAAATGGCATAACATACCATGACATACTTGCAACAGATAATAATACATGATAGAATAGATTGTATAACAAATAAGTATTTCGTGAGAGAATAAATCATGTATAACAGATAAACATGTAATGACATGGTATTGCATGATATAAATGATAACATACATACATAAACTGTAATTTCCTTCCCCATCACATATACGTAGTAAATTGATAGTAAGTTAAGAGATAACTTATTAAGATAGTCGTGTTTACAACAAATCAAACACGAAACACGAGAAACTGTAAGTTAGAATTCCAAAAATTAGAAATTTTATCACTAATAATTAGAAACATGAAAAAATGCTGAATTAGAGTAAAATAATCATTTTACCCTTGACATGTGAAAAATGATATTTTACCCATAACTTAAGGATTTCACATCCTAATTCTAAAAATACTAAAATTTACATACCTCATATAAATTTTATCATAAACTCAAATATCAACTCAAGAAAATCTAAAACAAATCATAACCATGAAAAACACAATATGGCTGAAACTTCCATAGGTCATTTTTTCTTGATTTTTGTTACAATTCTTCCAATTTCAAAACTTATAATCAAATCGAGATTTTGCAACAAAGATCCTCATATCCTAAGTTTAAAAACATACTTAAAAAATCAATAAAAATATACCAGCCATCACACAAAACTTTTTAACTAAAAATACAAACTCTTAAATCTCAAGATTTGACTTATTTCAAAACATCACCAAGAACTCTAAAAATCTAAATCTTTCTTCTAACATATTCATAACACAATTGTAAGAACTAACATGCTTTAAATTATCACACAAAAATCACCAAAAAACTACAAAATATCACTTGAAATACTCAGCTCCACACTTAGTCCAAAAATAGAGTTTTTCTCTTAAGTAGTTTTGATCAAGCAGTTGATCCATGACATAAAATGATGAGATCTTCAAACCAAAACATTACATGATTTACAAATGTGTCCTAAAGCATATCCAAGCATTAAAATTAAAATCGCATGGCTAAAAATAAATCAAAATATGGATTTAGCTGAAAACATCAAATCTTTGGCTTAACTAAGTATCCTCTTGCATAAAAAATCATAGCGTTGAAACTAACAACACAAATTTTCAAAATAATATTCTAATATGTATATAAGAGGTTTAGGATTATTAAATAAATATATCAAAGCTATTAGAGTAAGATTACACTACAAGAGATCTAAATTTTTTAAAATAGAAACTGTTTTCCTCTTCCAGTTTCTAAGTTTCTAAATATAAGAAAATCTTTCATCAAAATATTTAATGATGCAACAAATCTTCAAACAAAATTCATATACACATGTTTACAACACTCCATAAAAATATCGACCAAGATTTTTCCATTAGTTTGGTTAAAAAATCCAAAATATAACATACTCTCTAGTTTATCACCTAGAATAACTTTTCTATGGTTACAACAACTTTAGATCGAACAATGGCCATAAGATTAAACAACCAAAATACCCACGGAAACTAGACTCAAATAAGAACAACTTTCATTACAGAAAATTGGTGAGACAATATTTACAAAAGTTTCAAAAAATATGTATAATGTGACTCAGAAAAACTATCCAAAAAGAACATTTTGGTTTCTTTCTAGGAAAAGTGTGAGAAATGTATAGAATCAATGGAAAATTGGTTGGACAACTTCTTATAAAACTGAGGGATGATGAGAGGGCTATGAATGACCTTAGTGATGACTGTGTCAGCCTAAAACAGTGGGCAAAACTAGCTCATGGTATTGCTTTCGAAAGGTACTGTGTGAGAGGAGATGAGTAAAGTGGGTCTAGCCTTCACTTCAAGTACATTCTAGGGCTAATTTGGGCAGAGGCTGGTCAGCCATGAGGGGGAAGAAAACTTAGTCAAGATGTATTGTCAAGGTAGCCAAATTCGTGGGGCTTTAATGGGTCTTAACCGAGTGAGCTTCAATTTGGGGTTTAAAAAGGGTTTGGGAGGCTATCAAGCCCAAATTCAGTTTTTCTTGACCCAATCAAATTTCTAAAGCTTAAAAAGTTGGATGATGATTTCATAATATGAATTTGAAGAATTAATAGCATGTGGAAATAATTTAATCAAGTGATTAAACACAATACTAAAAATCAAATCAATTAGAGTTTGAAGGTCAACTTTAGGGTTCGAGGAAACTGTTTAGGGTTTCAATTTCAACCAAACTTTTGGGATTTTAATTGGATTCCAACCATTTAGGGTTTTACTAGGGTTTAGACCCTCTTTGGTATGGCACAATTTGGTTGGTTGAATAGAAATAGGGTTTTGCTTAAATAGGATGATCTAACACTTTAGTTCCTTCACAATCTATCTTATGGTTCTTCTTAGTACCAAATGTTTAATACTATTCACCAAGTATGGTCAAGATCTTGCTAAGCATCCAAATAAAACTTTTGTTAGGGGTGGGCAGTGGGGCCCTGCACCCCGCTACCCCGCCCCCGTTCGCCTCGCCCCCGCACGACGGGGCGGGGTACATTGCCCCGCATGGGCCGGGGCGGGCGCCCCCGCCTCGCATCTAGTCCCCCTAGCAAGGGCGGGGGGCGGGGAGGGCCCAACCCCGCCCCGCATTTCCCCCGTCCCTCCCTCACCTATATATATATATATATATATATATATATATTATATATAAAAACATAAATATTTATATATATAAAAACATAAATATATGTTTATATATATAAATATATATTTATATTTTACAAATTCTATATATATAAATATATATTATAATTTGTTAGACTTGTTCACAAATTATGCATTAGCAAATTAGAAATTATATAGTTTAAAAACTACTACACTACAACTTACACAAAATATGCATTAGCAAATTTAAAAATTACATAATTTTTAAATTATAGTTATATTTACAAAATTTAAATTTATAATTTAGATCTAAAAATATATTTTTTTATCACTTTTAGATCTAGAAATAATTTTTTTAAATAATAAAATATAGTTAATATTTGAAATAAAAATAAGGCGGGGCGAATTCGCAATCCGCCCCGCACCCTCCCCGGGGATGCGGGGGCGGGTGGCGGGGAGGAAAACCCCACCCCCGCACCATGGGGGGCTGGGTGCGGGGAGGGGGCTACCCCGCACCTTATGGTGCGGGTAACACCCCTAACTTTTGTAACCTAATTTGCATATTTCACACTGTAATTTTAAAAATATTGCACTTGGTGCTACTATTGAGATTACTATTCACTCCAAAAAAGTGAATAATAAATTTTACACTATAAAATTTAAATATTCACCTAATTATATAATTCGTATATCGAAATTTAACCCCAAAATGCCTTGAAATAATCAAAATATGGTTTCGAACAGGCATTTCGTTCGAAAATTGAAAATGAGTTATTGTGCCATAAAATTATAAATAATCAACTAAGTTTAATGATGCAGACCATATCATATTGTGACACTTTTTCCTACTTCAAATAAATAAAATTGTGTTTCAAGCACCAAAATGAGTGGTAATACTGGCTATGATGACAGACTAAAACCTAAATGATTAGTCAATTCGTGAAAACTTACAAAATTTTTATGAGTTTCTTAAAGCCTATATAAATTTTACTATTAAATTTCTAATGGGCTGTTATACAAACTATTTCATTACTATTCACAAAATTATCATCTTATCTCATTATTCAAACTCGTTAAGGAATTGTCATGCGTCTTTTTATTAAAAGATATGTGATTCTCACGTGGTGGTCAACGGATAAATTTTCTAAAAAATAGATTGGAGGAAATTTCCGTCAAACTGGGTTGGAGGGAAATTCTACCCCTATTATTATTAGATTACAAGTTACAAACACCATTTTTAATGTTGAGAATGTTGAATTGGCTTGAATAGACTCAAGAAATTAGAACTAATATCTCAAATTATTGTTTATTATATTAGGATGATCTCCAAATTATATATTAATGTTACTTTTTAACTCTCCAATTATATTTAAAAGGATCCGGCTTGCCTCCCGTTGCAAAGTAATAGAGATCTCCTGTTATAAAATTCAATGGCTATTGTTGCATCTTTTAAATAAAAATAAATAAATAAAAAATAAAAAAAACGGGTGCTAGTGCTGTGTTGTTGAGCCACATGTTTGATTTATTTTTTATTTGTTAATTTTTGTCAAAATTTTAATGCAAATAAATTTTAAAGATCCTTGTTTTTGCTATATTTATGTGTTGATGTATAAATATATTATTTATTATAAATAGTAAAAAACAAAAATATATTAATGTCCCCCACGCTAGCAGTTGCAAATATATATATATATATATATATATATTAAAAAATAAAGAAATTTTGTCTTCCACGCTAGTATTTGCAATAACTTTACTCTTCTTATGTGCCAACACATTGCATCCACTATAATAAATAAAAATTAAAATATATATATATATTTATTTAACCATTAAACACGCTAATAATGAAAAAACTGCCTATTTATTCATTAAACATAGTAACTAGTATCAAATATATTTATATATTATTTTAATATTTATAATGAATAATATATTTATATACAAATACATAAATAACATGGTAAATGGAAGTAGGACTATTCATCCAAATTTCAAATCAGGTATCCAGGTACACCCGGCTTGGAACCCAGATTCCAAATCCGGACCGGGTTCCAGACCGGATATACCCAGGTTATAACCCGGGCCGAAACCCAGATGAATCCGGATTTTTATAACCTGGGAATCTGAGTTCCTTTTTTTTTTTTTTTAACACTACAAAGGCTATATACCAAGAAATTTTTTCCCAGAAATAGATGTTCTTGTAAAGCATTTTTGTTTTAATCTAAAGCCTATATTCTATTACATTTGAAAAATATTTTTTTATATATATAGAAAATTTATCTTTTTAACTAAATGCATCTAAAAAATAGAAATTCAATATTTATAACCCACTTCATATTACATTATTTGGTATTAAATTATATTACAAAATACAAAATTACAAGCCAGTGTATCATCATCAATTCAATCGGAAGACTTCTGCAATACTCTGCTAGATCCAGATCTCCTTCATTGCTCTATTTGGATCTTCTGCGATGGGTCTATTTCACCATCCCCATTAACACTTATATGTATACTCCACTACTTAAACATAAAAGATATATAACCATTACTTTCAATCTCCAAATCCAATTTGTTGACTACAGTATATGCTCCAACTTTCCCACCCATATGGACTGGACTTATCTAAAAGTTAAAAGTTTCAGGCAAAAATAATAGTAATAATACTAACAACAACAATAATAATAATAATAGTAAAGATAAAGCAAGTGTCCAGGCCAAAAATGGAATAACATATCGTACAAGAACAAAAGATAATGACATTACAAGTAAAAAATTATATAAGAAACAACAATGATATAAAACTTAAGCCATTGAACAAGAAGATTGGCTAGATTTAAGCCAAAAAAGGAGCCATATACCAACCAAGTCCAACCCAGTTTCCCTACCAAAGTTATGACAAACACAAACACAAGCCCAAACACACGCACGCAGCATTCTAAGAATATTAGTTGGGACTTATCTTGAGAATCACCAAGTCTTTTCACTTTGTTTCTCATTTTGGTTGTTTTTCTCTCCGGGTTTGAGCTGTAACTTAAGTTAAAAGTTACTTTTTGATAGTTACTATTGCCTTTTGGTTGAAAAAAAAAAAGACTACTAAATTTATGTGCTGCCTAAATTGATATGAACTCCTTTTTGGTGAACTTTGTAAGCATAATAGTATTATTGGTACGCTTATTTTACCAAAAGAAGAAATAATTTTGTGGCAAATCTGAATTAGATAAGCATTGCCTGGAAAGCAGAGCCATAGACATATGAATGTATCAGAAAGCAACAATTATAATAGGATAAGTGCTCTAACTTTATCAACCTTTTTTATTTGTGTTTTACTCTAAATCAGTTTAAGATTGTATTAATTCGAGCTGTGGGTATGTACCAAGAGGTTGCCTTGAGTTAGTTACCCAAAAAGCCAAAATATAAGGGTTGTCTTCAGTCATGGAAAGGGTACAAGTTATATATAGCAAAAGAAAAGTTCAAATAATATATGATCACATAAAAACATACAAAAGCACTGAAGAACCTTGTAGTGTTCATGACTTCATAAACAGAAAAATGCTAGCACTGAAAACCCTAAAAAAAATGAATATTCATATGTTCTTAAACTATATTTTTTTGTTTGAAAAGCAGATCCACAAAATAAGGCAAGAAACTGATTTTCTAATAACATCAAAGTCATATATTAGATCTCCACAATTCAAAAAGCAACCCAAAAATAAAAAATAACCCAAATATCAGAGCACATCAAGGATTCTAAGATCTACAAATAAATAGAAAATATAATGCAAATTATGGGATCAGATCTAAGAGTAGATCTAGAGCAAAAAAGCAAAAATAACTCAAAGCCATGTCTTAGATCTAAGAGTATTAGTGTTTCGGCACTTGGAGCTAGGGTTTCAGCACTTAACAGTCCAAAACTCAAACCCATGATAGAAAATATCAAAATTTCTCTCACCTGGTTGCAGAATTGGACCCTGACAACGCGAGAGAGCGAGAGAGATGGAGATGACCCATGACAGAAAACTTCAATATAAAACCAAAAGACGTTAGCCATTTCATCTCACACAAGATTACAGCAAGTAAGCATCATTTAGTGAAGACCCAAGTAATAGAAGATTTAACGATAAAATAGAGGGTAAGCAAAGAACAAACCTTGGGCTCTTGAGAGGGAAGAATCAAAGATAGGGCTTTGGAGAGGCTGAGATTGAGAAAGGGACGACGCTAGGGTTTCGGAGTGACTGGGAGAAAGCTTTTGGCGCATAGATAAGAGAGCAGGAGAGAGAGAGTAAGAACAGAAACTAAAATCGACTTAATTGAGTCCGTATTTGCATTGAAAAAAAAAAAAAAAGAACCCAGTTACCGGGTTTTAAACCCGGGTTCTGGATTTAAAATTTGGTACCCGGCCTGGGTCCACCCGATTTTCATGATACGGCTTTCAGCCCGGTTTTAATCTGGGCCGAAAACCTTATCTGGGAACCTAGTTATCCAAGTTCTGGGCCGAGCCAGCCAGATGAACAATCCTAAATGGAAGGACATTCTCATTGGTCTCTTTAAATTTATTTTTATTAAAATTGCAAGCACATTCTCAACATGATCGGAATTTACTTGCCAGCATACAATGCTTGCCGCTAAAGTCTTAACAAGAGATGTCCTTTTACTTCGCAACTGGAGGCCAGTCGGATCCTATTTAAAATCTAAAATCAACCCTCCAATGTGACAGCTTTTTTATCATAGTTAAAATATTCATCCACATTCAACTAAAACCTTAAATTTAAAAAATTTAAAAAACTAGTGGTAACTGCCGATTTCCAATGATCAGTAGCTCGCGACCGCCTGCTAGATTCCGGCCAACTTTGACGACCTCTCAGATGTGGCCTTCTCGTGAGACGTCCAAAGTAGTGACTACAAACTAGTAAAAATAATTTGCAGTAGGATTTTTAAAAGTTTAGTATTTATATTTTAAGGTCTTAGATTAAAAACAACTAATACGGTATAGTTTAGTTTATTGTAGGATGATAGAATCATGAGGTGGTAGTGTGTACTTGGAAGATGTAAATTTAAGTCACTTTTATCTAATATCATGACCAAATTAGATGTACACACATACATATATAAATATCAGCCATTACTCGTGTTGATGGAATTAGGCTCAACTGCATTTGGATGTTAATATGAATTAAGTTAAATTATAAATAGCAATATTTTATGAATTTCATTGAGATCAATTTAAATTTTTTAGGTTGAGATAGATTTAACTGTTGAGGTTGGAATATATAAAATAATTTGAAATGCGTTTAACTTTTTTATGAAAAATTTAATAAATAGTAAATTCTATCAATTATTAGTTTGAGATGAATTAAATTAATTTCATTTTCCAAACGTCCAAAGAAGGGATTGCTAATTGCCAAAGCACTAGAGAATCAAACGAATATTCCTTGATTAAATCCAAAAATTTTGAGTAGCTCCATTTCATACCATCGAAGTCCTTTTTCATAGTGCCATAAACCGAATCTTATATAAATACCATTAGCCATGGAGTTGGACAAGTAATCCTAAATACAAGTCTAAAGCATGCACTTCTAGTGTAAGCTTTTGAAAAATATTGGAGTCCCCATAAAATAAATATATAAATATTAAAGTTAAAATTAAAATTCACTTAAGCTTGTTTCATTACACGGTTCAAATAAGATGATGAGATGAGATGTTTTGTTAAAAGTTAAATAAAATATTATTATAATATAATTTTTTATTATTAATTTTATTTTAAAATTTGGAAATTTTGAATTGTTTTTTATATTTTGTATAGAAATTTGAAAAAATTACAATAGTTATATGAGATGAGATGAGATAATTTAATTGTGTGTAACCAAATTAGCTTTAATTGAACTGATTGTTGATGCCCATGTCCCCATCCCTCCTTTGGTTTTCATAATAAAAGAAAGGAAAACACTTTTCAGCTCTTATTCTGGGGAGAATAAGAGAAGAGCTCAGTTGTTATCAGCCTGCGCTTGCAGCCTTCAAGATGAAGACTTTTCAGCTACTCTTTCAGTTTTCAAATATCAAATATAAAGAAAAAACAATGCGAATGTACACTTGCGAAAATCTAATGGCACCAGTATACCAGTTAAACTGCTGCCTCCTTGAAGCTCTTGGTCAACCATATTGCAGTTTCCCTGGAAGAAACTTTCTCGGGTCCAAATGGCTTCAACAACACACCAAGCTCCTCGAACCTTTCTTGTTGTAAGAGCCGTGCGCTGAACTCGAGCAACCCTTCCAATGCCTCCGCACGCTGCTGGTACGATGAGGTGTCAAACCGACGCTGTTGTGACTCGGAAGATGAACGACTTGAAATGCCAGTTGTTGGATTATGCTCAGAGCAATCGCTACCATTTCCTGTAGCTCCATGGCTGGCATCAGTGAAACTGGGCCTGGCAAAGGTTCTATCCACAACTTGGACTGTACACTTGTCCTTGGTGATTGAGCGGTCACCTCTTTCTGGCGAGTTAGAAGAGCATTGTGCAGATGTTGATGACTCTTGATGGATTGTAAAGAGGGGATCTTCAGAAGAAGCTAAGGGGAATTCAGCAATCTTGTCAATCCGTGGGGCATTCACAGAGACATCTGGAGACTCCATGCTGCGAAACAGACCAACATTGGCTCTATAAGGGTTTTCCAACGCTGTAGGTCTTGCTGGCAATGGAAGAGAGGCTCTTCGTGTCGGCTGAGAAGATGTCACTGGAGTTTGTGACATCGGAAGCTGCAAATATAAGCATTTGCCTAAAATAATCAGCCACCGATATGGAAAACGAGCACACACATCTGGGGGTAGCAGGATCCAAAAATGACAGGGCCATATGATCATTAATAATAAACGGTGCTTACCTATCGATATTAATCATTTGACTCAAATTTTGTCTTTCACAATACTAGAATAAAGTAACAGGATACATTCCTGCAGTTCACAACTATCAGAGAGCACAAAAATTTTCATGCAACGTGCATGCCAAAGGAAAAATGCATTTTTAATATATAGTCCTAGCCTTCTATTTGCAGGCCATGTTTTTTACAAAAAAATAAGGTGCCTGACTCAATATTTTCTTCTGGTTGGAAAATCGTAAGAAATGTTATATAAAGCATTAAAAGTCTTGGAAGAAGATTTTATTCCATCAGCCACCACTAGAGAGAGAGAGAGAGAGAGAGAGAGAGAAGCTTTTTTATCGGTAAGAAAAATAAGGAACTTGAAATGCTGCATTTACCAAATATATATATACACTTACCGGGTCATGTTTTGAAACAATGTGGTATATCTTCGATGGTGTTGTCTGTCTTTTTGATGTAGCAGAAACCTTTCTTGGTGTCAACCTTTGGGTCTTGGCAACACTTGAAAACTTGGTGGTTGTTGATGTGTCAATATCATATTCTTCGTAGACACAGCCAACTGATAAATCTGCTAACTTTTGATTCAAGCTTGGGAATTCCTGTGCTGTTTGAGAAGAAAACATGGAGTCCTGTTCAGTTTCAGATATACTAGGATTCAGAGTCCTGTCATTGCTGAATGACATACTCTTCTCTTTAACTGAATGAACTGAAATTGTTTCTGACTCCACAAATCTTGTTCTCTTTACGTAGTTCGAATCAGACCATCGGACCGGGAAAGTATTCTGTCTAGGGCTATTCAGTTTTAGATGAATCTTAAGGATGTAAGATTGAAGATGTGGATGAGTGAGCAACTCTGCAGCCTGGAAAAACGAAGATTGAGGTGAATGAGTACAGAAAAAGAAAGCAGATAAATTTGAACAAAAAAAAAAACAAGTTCAATTGACAAGCTATGGAAGCCAAACAATAACAAAAATCCCAAGCCCAATATGACATAACATGGACATGGGCATGGTTCTTAACTTGGGAAACAGTCCAAAGCTACAGATTTGAGCCTATGGTTATCAATGTTCATCTTAATCAACACCAATCCACTTTCCTAGTTAAATATTGCTTTCTTGAACAGCAGAAAGTCCCCATAACCACAAATTCCCAGTATAATAACCATAAGGTGGATTATCAAAAAATTCAACGCACTGTAACCCATACTAAATTGATATAATAAACAACATGCAGGGAAGTGACCCAGACAAATACATCAACAGTTCAGAGACCTATATGCAATATATACTCTGATTTGAATGTCAACTCATGTGGCCAATTAGATAACAGAATACACTCCAGGTGTATTTCTGGTTTCAGATAATGATATTCTAGAGCTGTCTCCTCGTTTCCAGATCTACATGCAGGTGCTGATAAAATAAAACAACTCTTAAAAGAAGAGACTGATAGAGTTACACTTGGTCTAAGTTCTGGATTTTTCCGCAGCATGCTTTTAATGAGTCCACGTCTGGAAAAAGAAAAGAAAAGAGCGCATTCATTTAAAAGTGTCATCTCCATGAAACATTTGGAATTGTTGTTAAGTAACTTTTTAAGAAAGGAAAAAAAACCATTCCTTTGCGCTTGTATTGAAAATGTCAAGACATTACATTCAGCGGCGGAGCCAGAAATTTATTTTAGGGGGGGCCAAATAAAACTAGAAAAATATATGTAAAATATTTTTTGTTCTACTTTTGTACAATTTTTTTTACGATATATAATAATTTGATATGAAGATTTACAATAAAAAAAATATGTTTAATACAACTTATATATTAAAAAAATATTTGATATGTCAAAAACAATATATTATTGAAATAATATAAAAACATTCATACAAATATATTAAACAAAAAAATACAGAGTGTCTAAAATTGTAACTTACGTTCTTTTAAACAAATAAAATTATCAAGTATTAAATCTAAATCAAAATTCTTAACTATTTCTCTTTCAATATAGACAATGGAAAGATGTTAGAAATACTACTAGTTATAGTTAGATTTTTTTTTATTTATAATAAAAATTATGTATTTTATTGTATATGAGATGTGTTTTATTTATTTCATTTTTATATCAGATTAAATTTTATGGAGGGGCCAAAATAATCTTTAGAGGAGGGGGCAATACATGATAAATTAATATTATTTTATTAAATTAAAAAAATTAACACTTATATATTTTTTATTTTCAAATTTGTAGGGGGGGCCCAACGTGGCTCCGCCACTGATTACATTACATGTAACAATATAGATTGATAATAATTTCAGAAGAAGATGGAGAGCAAGAGGACTCACAATGCACCAGAGTACATGGTCGGTAGGGGGGCCACAATAGACTTATTTATTTTGTTAATAAGAGCTTGCATGTCCTGTTCAGTTAAAAAAAAAATAACAAACATATGACAGTTACAGAAATGTCAGCCAAACCAAAAGGTGCTCAACACAAAATGGCAAGAAACCATTATAACCAAACGAAGGGATTCCAAGGGAAATGAAATCATTCATTGTACTTTAAATAGAATTTTCAATGAGTCCACTGATAGGAAAACATCCAAGGTTTAAAACCATAATTAGGATCTCAGAGAAAGACATTGATTACCAATGATATGAAATCTGGGTCAAGATGCAATTTTACTTTGTAAGGAAGCATTTCTTCAATTGCATGGGAAATAAACTCATATCATTCCTTTCCATGAGTCATCCACAAGCACACTGAACAGACTGTTTGAATTAAACTATCATTTCTTAGTATAAACTATAGAATCAAGTTTCCAATTGCCCATACAGTTTCATATCATAAGCAGCACACACATTTCAGAGTTCTACATGATTCATTTTCTTCTTTTCATTTATCGTACTTTTGTTTTTCCTTTCTTCTCTCTTTCCCCCTTTTTCCCTTTTTATAGATTAGTTCCAAAGGGGACTTAATGAATTCACGGAACTGTGAGTACTTCAATATGACAGTGGGATAATAGTTACAACCGAACCAATTGTTGTCTTCCTACAAGATAGCACAAATCAAATCATAATGAACAGTGTATACAGTCCCATATGGCCCAAAAATTAGATATTCTGACATCATAAAGGGTCCCAAGGACCATTTAATTGAAGAAACAAATGAAAGTGATAAAATCATATCAACTGCTTTGTTACTTAACAATGTCACTAATCGAGGAAAATGACAAAGTGACAACATAACAATTTATACTTATGGTAACTGCAGGTCAGAAACTCACAAAGGCTTTAAATGCAGGCTTGTAAGCAGTCATTTCATATATACAGCATCCTGGAATATGCAATACATTATATATACAAATAAGAATCTAGCAAAAGATGAACAATGATTACGAAGAGGGTTAAATTTAAAATTCAAGAAGATGTAATTTACCCAAAGACCATATGTCTGATTTGGAACCATAAGGTATATCCGCAAGAAGCTCAGGACACATGTAACTTGGAGTTCCCACAACCTGCATATGGAGCAGAAACATGCAATGCAGAAGAAGACAGAAAAGATGTCACTACATCAGATATAGTACTATCAGCAGTCTTGCTAACTTACCGAGGAAGTAAGATCATCGGAAGTCAACATCTTAGCAAGACCAAAATCACCTGCAGCAAATTTCTAATTGGATGATGCCAACACAAACTTGTGGTGTACTTAAAACAGGGGACAAAAGAAGAAGGAACGCTGACCTAGACGAGTGTCTTGATCTTTGGTCAGAAATATATTTGAGCACTGAAGCAATTTTGGAATATGATCAGTGCAAATTAGATATGGGAATTCATTGAATAAATCAAACCAGCTTTCGCCTGCTTGTCTGATACTGACCTTGACATCCCGATGAAGAATGTGATTGACGTGCAAGTAATCGAGTGCCATTAGGAGTTGAACTAGCCATTTACAAAGCTTCTGCATTCACCAAAAATTTCAAGTATGAGCCAGACGTGCAGCAACATTTTTATGTTTCAAAAGAGTAGAAACTTGGCAGCAAGAGTGACAACCTCTTCAGGAAAGTGAACACCATTGGCCCTTTTAATAGCTTCTGCCCTGAATAACAAGAATTAGCATTTTTGTCAAGATCAGAAAAATACTTATAATTAATCATTTCCAATCAGATAATGAAACATTAAACCAAATAACCAAGTTAAGCAATAAATATTACTCACATGTCTCCTCCTTCACAATATCCAATGACAATGCAAACAAAGCAACCCTGGAAGTCAAATGCCAAAATGCCAATTACTCGGTTCTTCTTTTTTTTAATCAGTAAATAGGAATTTTATTAAACATAGGCAAAGCCAAGTACAAGGGATATATACAAGAACCACCCCTATGCATGACTGTCTAAAGGTCAATTACTCATAGTTACAGACAAAAAAATGCATGACCAGGGAAAAAAAATTCTAGAATGCTTTATTAGAATTTTAACTGTGGAAACACACACGTGCCACATTCAATGCTGACCTTTTCCACCCAGGAATCTTTGTACTCCACAATAAATGGATTCCGTACTTTAGATATAAGCTCCATCTGTAGAATTAAGAACCAATGGAGCATCTTTCAAGCTAAAATTATAGACAGAGGTGCAATAAAGGCATAATTCTGGAAAATACCAACCATATGAGAGCATAGAATTAAAATATGGTATTTATAAAAACCTAATAATTACGAATAAGCAAATCTCAAATTTAAATACCTTAGAGAAAAGCACCTAAAAGAGTATCCAATAAGTATGCATGAGCAGCTATGGCGTCTCAAATATTAGGAATCTTAATTGTTTCAATATTTATATACCATGAACTGAGAATTGAAATATATATTTTAATAAAAAAGAGTTAATGACACTGACCTCCTGGTGGGCAGATCTGCGAATTCTATCAGTCTGGCGAGCAAGACGAATCTTTTTAAGAACATACCTTATATAGGAAAGAACAAGTCTCCCATCAGGCATGGTTCAACTCTTAAATTAATTTTAAAAATATAATTAAGTGTCCTCACTTCTTTTTCTCGTGTTTATGCCTCACAAGAAGAGCTGAACCAAAAGAACCTTTTCCAATCTGCTCTAGAATTTCATACTGCTCCATTCTGCGTGTTATCACTCCCCCTACTTCTAGTCTCAAAGAGCTTTCAGTCCTGTAAAGATTTACAAAAATTAAATATGAAGGATAACACACTTCACTGAAAGAAGGAATAGGGAGATAACTGCTATATTCTTCTATGGATACGTGTTCTGTCCTCTAATATATTTTCTGCGGTGTTCTCAGGCAAACAGTGCATAACTTGAAACCCTGCCTTTCTTAAAGTGATCTGAACTAACATATCCAGATGGTATTGAACCCATAACCTTACCCCTCATCTTGTTTTATGGAAGGAGGAGAAGCCATTAAGACCATTGGGATTCCTCTCTTTTTTTATATTAGTACCGGGTGTCTAAGATCAGCATCCCAACTAATTTTGGGGTTACACAGGCCCTTAGCAAGGCAAGGTACATGGTATTTAGGTATAAAACCCAGACAAATGAATGCTTGAGGATATGTATAAACCACAATAAAGGAAAGACAGAGATGGTTACATGTTTATGTAGATAAACAGTTACTATTCTAAAGAAATAAATACCTTATCCATCCATAAGAAAACTACAGTAAGCCAACGAATTATAAGACAGCAATTTATTTTTATAAAAGAAGAACGCCAAAGAGCAACTCTGTATTGAACCTTTACCAAACTACAGCAACTATAAATTCTATAATGACAATTTGACTATAAATGGAAATGAAACGAGTAAATTTCCATTTAGGTAATCTTAGATATTCTATGAATAGTAGTGAAAAAATAAAGATAACATATTAAATAGTAGTAAAAAGTAAATAAAAGTAGGTAAAAATAATAATGAATAGTACTGAAGTACACCCAAATGGAGTTAATTCAAACTAATCATTACAATTTTTTTAAACTAATCATTATAACTTTTTCAAATTTCTAAACTCAAATATCAAAAAAATAATAATATTAAAATAAATATTTTAACTTTATAATATTTTTTATTAGGCTTTCTCTCTCTCCTTTTTCAAAACCCAATAAATACTTAAAGTTAAACTATCTCGTTACTATTCACAAATCATCTTACCATTATTCACAAAATTCTCATCTCATCATATTCTCTTTGAAACACTTAAAAGTAAGGAAAAAAGGGGCATACAAGCTATTGAATCTAAAGCAGGAGGCCTAATTTCTATTCATAATTGTCGACACTGCTGCAGGTGCCTCCATCATTCACAACCTACTTATGCCGACAATTGTAATCTGAATAGAGCAAACTCAATAAACCCATTTTGAACAAATATACGAAATGTGTAATTAAAGCAAACCAAAAACAATCAAAGTTCTCAAGAAGTAATTTTAGCTCACGAGCATGAATTAATGCAGGGCCAACTCCTCTAAGTCATAACTACAACACAAACCACCACATGTAATGCACAAGTTTTTGCACGCCCCCGAATCCCAGAAACGAAAATGGAAATCCTATCGGACATAGCAGTATCCAACATTTTGTGGACACTGCGATGAAAGTGGAGTGAAGGTGCGGCATCTATCATAACTCAAAACGAAAAATAAAAAATAAAAATAAAAAAGTTAAAAACTAGAGAACGCGTTTACTTTTTGAAGCATAAGTTCTCTAAGAAACTGGGAGCAGAAGCACTAAGTAACCTGCAATATTTTTTTTCAAGGTGCGAAATGTTAACTGGAAGGTCAAGACAAGAAACCCACAAAGGAAAAAGCTAAAAACAAGAAACTTTACTGGAAGAAAAGAAAAGAAAAGGATAATGGAGAGAAATCGTGAAGAATAAAAGCGAAAAAATAGTAACTACCTGAAAGGTTAAGATGCTATGGCGCAACAATGCCCAAAGTTCTTGGCTGAGAGAAGATGGGAACGCAATCAGTGGCATTTGAATTTGCAGAGATACTTGAAAGACCAAAAAGTGGAACTGGAGAGCTCTTCACCTACTTGTTTTTGAACTATTTTCATTATTTTATTAGAGAAAGAGAAGCAAAAGCTTAAAAAAAAAAAAGAGAGACAGAGACAGAGAGTGAAGCAAAAGAAATATGAATTGGAAATAAAGCAAAAGTGATGCTGCTACTACTCTACTGCTAGTCTGCTACGACTGTAATTCAAAATATGAGGGAGAGAGAGAGAGTGGGGTCAAAGGTCATTGAAAAGGTTTGTTTGATTTTGGTATTTTATGAGATTCCGTAGAGTGACTGAAAGCGATCGGAGTTGCACGGGTTGCAGTTTAAACAAAAAAATAAAAATGAAAAAAGGATTCGATTCTCTGCACCTGGGTACGGTACGGACCTCCTCCTTAAGCATTGGCGGTGGTGTATGTACGTGTAAATGCAACTTACATGTTTATATAAGAGAAATGATATACATACGGTATATTTTATAATAATTTACACAATATATATTAAAAAATAAGGATATTTTTTGTGACGCCCCCAATTCCCCACGCCCGAACACGGAAAAATCGAGACGTCCGGATGGTGACAACCCAGGTCACCATCCCATCGACGGGTGCCAAGTGTGTGCAAAGGCAACAAGTGTGCACAAGAAAAACGTAGCGGATAACGAAAGTCATATAACTAAGTACCAGAATTTTTTTCTTAACATAATACAGGCTGTTTAAAACATACATAAATAAAATATTACAAAAACCACAAATACAGTTTTAAACAAATATAAAACATATCATCAGCAACCCGGCGGAGCCGCATCCTCGGGCTCAGCCTCCTCCTCCTCATCCTCATCACTTGCACCAAAAGCTACGGAACCACAAATGGTTCCGCAGGTAAGTAAACCCAAACGCTACCAGATAAAAACACATAGGACTCAAACAATATGCATGAAACATGCCCAATGCACAAAGCCCATAAAACATAATTTTTTCCACACACGCCAAAAATCCCATTTGGCCCAAAAACATATCCTTTCCGAAAAACACGCCAAAAGTCACATTTGGCCGCCAAAAGTCCATTTGGCCCAATATCTCGCCAGAAGTCCATCTGGCCCACGCCAAAAGTCCCATTTGGCCTCACAAACCATTATCCAATTTTAACCGTATGCACCATGACCTCCCCTAGGGGTCATCCGCACACCCTGGCTCCAGTGTCACACCGCAGAGTACCACTACGCATGTGACACCTAACGAGCGATGCCCAGTTCCGCGCCCCGCGCGTTCGTAGCCAAGCATCCTCTAGCCCTCGCCAGCGAAGGGCCACGGAGTCGGTGAGTAGGGCGATGCCCGGTTCCGCGCCCGGCGCGTTCGTAGCCAAGCATCCCCTAGCCCCGCTCCCGTCATCGCTCTCGACAACTCAGGGGACATCACTCAGTTTATTCCGCTCCCGAGTGACCAGAGGAGCTCCACCGAGATAATAACACATCCCGGCTTGGGCTCGTGATACACACGCACCCGCAATACACTTACGCCAACACACAGGCTTTTCACATAAATCCACAAACACGCGTGCATGCACCATGTAATGCCATAACAATGCATAATAAAATAATCCAACAACATAAAACAAATAAACAGGCAACTCCGTCCTCCATCCATCCGACCCCCGAAACTCCTCGGACTCAGTCCGGAATCAACAACCAACAACAATAAATAAATTGAATGAGCGATATATATTTAAATCTGAAAATAGGGTTTGAAAAATACTTACAGCGCTATATGGTATTTTTAGAAAGCTTGCGGCGTTGCAAACGGCGGAAGAAAAGCAACGTAACAGTGTATTTTACACTGTGTCCGTGGGTAATAAATTACCCACTTTTGAACGGGGACAAACTAGAGCTTAGGATTGATAGGGAATGGTCTAGGGATGATTGTGAAGCTATTGGAAGTGGTGGTTGGCCGTGGGTGGCGGCGAAAACCCCGGAAATAGGCCGGAAAACTCAAATCGGAAAGCAAGCTCGTAGGAGCTGTTCCGGTGGTCTTTGGAGGCCGGAAATAGGTGGGTTAGGATGGCAAGGAGTCGGTGATGAAGTGGTGAAGAAATGGTGGCCGGAGGTGGAGCGACGGCGGCGGATCGAGCCAAAAACCGTGGGGCTTCAAATGGCTTTTCCGGCCAAACGGCTGGCCGGATGGGGGAGATATTTGGTGGGAAGGTGCGCCGGAGGGAGGGGGTTCGAACAAGACCGGCGGCGAGCCAAACGGTGGCCGGACGGCGGCGGCCTGGGCTGAAGAAGATTCCGGCGACAGGGGTGAAAACAGAGCAGGAGCAGCAACTTCCGGCGGCTCTCGAAAGCTAACGGCTGGTCCGATGGCTCTGAAAATTGGTGGGGATGATCTATGATGGAAGGGGAAGAGAATGGTGGTGACGGCGCACCAAACGGTGGCCGGACGGCGGAGAACCGGCCGGTCAAAGTGGAGGCAACGGGAATGAGAAAAAGAGGGAGGACGCACGGGGAGAGGGAAACCGGAAAGGAAAAGAGAAAGAAAAAGAAGAAAAGAAGAAAAGAAGAAAAAGAAAAAGGAAAAAGGGAAAAGAAAAAAAGAAAAGAAAAGAAATGAGGTCCAGTCCTCACTCCGGAAGCCAAAACTGATCCGCCGAAAACGATTTTAAAAACCGTAAAACGACTAAATAAAATAAACACCACATCAAATAAATTAAAAACCAATTTAAAACACATTAATTTAAAATAAATAAACTAATATATTAATTAAATTAAAAACAACCCTTCAGTGAAAATACGCGCAAAAGCGGGTCATCACATTTTTATAAAATGATATTAATTTTATACGTTAGTTTACAAAAATAATCTTCCTTTAAAACAGTGTTATGTAAAATATTATAAAATATGATATGTATTTATCATTTTTCTTTATATAATAAGTATATATTTTTACTATATTGGATTAGTAATATGCAAATATTTAGCTGATCATGGATAGCAAAAATTTTATTTATAATCATCTCATCATTTTATAACGTGATATCAAATGATAAATTTATAAGTAAAATATAATAAATAGTATTTAATAATTTAATATCACATCATTAAATTATAAGAATTGGTATTATAAGCAAAATTACTCTATAAATAGTATTATGGGATATTTACCAATCTACTATTCACCCTTCATCTTTTTATTTTATTACTTTTTTTTTATGTATATTTGTATATATTTGTAGATCTACTATTCTTCTTTCATACAATAGGTGTGTATATTTATAAATCTTATGTAATGAGTTTTAATCACAAAATATATATAAAAAATAATAATTTTAGAAAAAAAAAAAGTAATGATAATCTCAAAACTATGTGATTTTATTATTATTTTGGTTCAAAGATGTATAATTTAATGTGAGAGTTTTTCTTGCATAGTAAAGACAATTTCCAAATTATTATTGAGGAATAATCTCACATTACATGTAGACAATATCTTGAGCATGTTTATAAGTAATGTATAAACCTCTCTTGTTAAACCGATTTTATGAGATGAATTAGATTCATAAATTTCTTTCATAAATTTTTTCATGGTATCAAATTAAGCCTACTACAGGATGAATGAAGACACACACTAATTACCCCGTGATAAAAACGAACAAAAATATTGACTTACACGTGAGGAAGAATGTTGAAGAATAAATTTCACATTGCCTGTGGACAAAATTTTCTGTATATTTATAAGCAATGTGCAAATCTCTCTTATTGAACTGATTTTATGATATGAAGTAGGCTCTTAAATTTCTTCAACTATGTGATTTTACAATTGCATAAGAAGATCTCAATTTTATTATCTTTAATTTTATAGAATATTTTTTCCTCTATAAATTTTAATTTACAAGAAAAAAAGAGGTCTCTAATCAATTATCAGTTCAAAATTCTAAATAAAGAAGTGTTAACGTGGTCGATCTGCTATGTCAAAATTAAATATTTAAAAAAAACATATATCTAGAAGATTTAGAAACAAAAGAAAACCAAAACCTTGCAAAAATAACAAAACCTAAAATAAACAACGGCAGCACCTCTGAGGACATGTTTGGAGGTTTGAAATATCTTAGAATTTTTTAAGTAGTTGAGTAAATATAGTTTATTAGATTTTAAAATAAGAAGAAAACAAAATTAAATCAAAGTTTCATAAATTTAAGAATTTGTTTAAATATAATTTTTTAATATGATTTTTGTTTTAAAGTTTGAAAAAATTGTATTAATTTTTATATTTGAATATAATTAGGTAATAATCAGATAAAAAATTAAAAATATAAAATTAAAAAATAATTTATATTTAAATAATATTTGAAATTGAATTATGAAAAATTTTAAAAATTAATAAATTTTAAAAATTAATAAATTTTCTCATGTCTGCCAAACATCCCTAACAACTCTAAAGTACATAAATACCACGAACGGTATGACTGCTCGTCCGTTTTCGATATGGAATCGGTGAAATTGAAACTTCTGTGAAGATGTTCAAAAAGTGAAAGATTTAAGTGCTAATTTGAATACTTAAAATATTTCAGAATATATGTTAATAATAGTGAAATAATTTATAAATAGTAGTAAAATAATTTAAATTAATATGTTTTATTGGATTTTGAGAAAGAAGAGAAAAAAAAAATTTAATAAAAATATTATAAAGTTAAAAAATTATTTGAATATAATTTTTTAATGTAATTTTTGTTTCCAAGTTTGAAAAAAGTTGTATTTTTTTTTTTTTGAACTTTGAGAAAGTAGTATTGAGTTTTGTATTTGAATAATAATTAAGTAATGATTAGATAAAAAATTAAATATTTGAAATTGAAAATTGTTTTATGTTTCAATAATATTTGGGAATGAAATATTTAAAAATATCTAAGAATACCTAAAATATCTTGTTACACAAACAATGCCTTAATAATAAGATAAATGCCAAAGGAAGCCTTACACCATACATCTCCACCTAATTGCCATGTAATTTATCATTTTTCTCCTTCAATTTATATATATAAGGGAAAAGTGGCATCATTCATTCATCAGATAAACTAACATTCATGACCAGATACATTCTAGAATGTTCTCATATCAAATATAACATCATAAATCAAAATAATGCATTTAAAGCTCCACTAGTACACTACTTCCTTTTGTGACCAGCCCAGTCTTTATTATTACTGATATTCTTTACAAACAAATGTCTAAGAGACAACAATCTCTACCTAAACAAAGAAACAATCTCATCATCCATAAAAAGAGAGGACTCAACCTCTATAGTTAAACGTTCGTAAGACAAACTCTTTTTTATTTTAAATAACAATAAGAAAACCAAAAGAGAAAATAGTAAGATAGATGAAAAAAAGACGGATTCGATTTTGGACCAACTCCCATGGACTTTAGAATCTGTGACGGCCTATAAAATCAACACACTTGTTTCTTTTTAGCCACAAAAATCAAATCTGAAATGTCTGATTGTGTCGAGTTTAGTAATTTAGCAAGTGTCGAGAAGAGTTATTGGAAGGGATGGAGTGTGAGGATCACGTGCAAATGTGGATAGTGCATGAGAACTACATGTGGTGATTTTGTAAAACTACTACTTTTCGCTGAACGATTTTCAAATTGTGAATCTGCTTGTCTCGCATGAGTTTATCAGAAGTTGTAGGAAAGCTGTAGACCTATCTTTTTCGACCTTAGAGAAAGCAAAATAAAACTAAGAAAAATAAATTTTGATAGATAAGATGAGTGGATAGTGGAAGAAGGGAATGAGAGGGAGGAGGTGGGGTGAATAGTGAAACCAAGGCCTCCTCTCTCCCTCTCTACTGAAAATCAAATTTGGATCCTATGGTTTTTTACGAGAAAAGGTTGGGGGAGGGGAAAGAGACGCCTAGTTTATATCACTATTCTATTTAAATACTTACATATTTAAATATTAAGATAGAATAGTAAAAATGATAAATAACATGTTGATTATATGAATATATGTTATAAGGGTTTTCATGTATAATTTCTCTAATACTAATAACTACTTTTAATATTTCTCATGTTTTATACTGTACTTTCTATTCCGGAAATGAAAGATATATTGGTACGATTTTTTTGATCTAAAGATAATCGAACCTTTGTATTTAATGTATAAAGTTCGAAATATTTATATGGGTAACAATAAAATATTATAGAGTTCATTTCATAAGTCTATTCGTCTCTTATTTAAGAGTTTTGTTACGTACAAGTACAGTCGTGCATTAATCTGTGTATCAATATTGATTTATTTATACTTAAAATTTTAATCAATATTGTTATCAATAAAATCTATTTTTTGATTAATCACATTATATTAATATACAGATTAGTACGTAATTATATTTGTAATTTTATTTTTCCCTCACTTAAAGACTCCAATTCAAGCAGGAATTTGAGATATCTATATTGCATTTTGGTGGTTAGTGGTTGCTTCAAAGAACACGGAAAAGCATTCTAACCATTCCTTTGGTCGTTGGGGAGTCTTTTCTTAGTTATGATGAAATAAAGTCTAATAATTTGTCCTCAAACGCGGTTGGTTAGCATAAATTACTACTTTTTTTTCTTTTTAAAAATAATGATTATTTAAAAGTTTTGCATGATAATAATGGAAGAATTTTGGTGGTGGATTGATGACATGACAATATCCCACACTTTATTAAAAAAGAAAGGTCACGATTTAATCAAGTCCACTTTATATTAACAAATTTTAGGAGTCAATAATATTAATTAATTTAAAATTAAGAGAAATAATATTTATAATCGTAAGTATACAAACATCGCATAATCGTTTTAAAAGAATATACACGAGATTTATATTAAAAGAAATTAATTTTTAATATTCGATTTTATTTTTTTTAAAATGACTGTATGATACTTACACATTTCTAAACTATACGTAGAATTACTTATACTGGATAAAAAAAAAAAAAAAATATTTTTCCTTTCCACTTTTCCAATTAGAATGAAAGATGTGCATGTTAGGTCCAAATTAGTACTCTATGCAAGTGTTAGGATAATTGATTTTTAGATAATTAAATTTATTTATATTTCCACGTCATTATTTATATTTTCGCACGACTCATCCTTTCTCATCAGTCCTATTTTCTTTATAATAAATCTCTCAAATAATGAAAAAAAATACTGACCCAACCGGTGCATCGAATCAATGCAATATTTTATAATATTTTTTAATATTTAAAAAGGAAACAAAATGTGCTGTCGATGAGATGCATTGATACCCATAATACTATCAAATAATTATAAAAAATATAGAAGAGCTTGGTATTCAAATACTATCATTTTCGTGACTGTTTTGGTTAACATATTGAAATAAAATATTTTGATATCGATATCATGTTAGTGTACTATTTTAAAATTAATTATATATTATATATAAATATTTATATATATATATATATATATATATATATAAATTAACAATTAATAAAATAAACACACATATATATGTAAGTCTGTATCATGTATATATGTATATTTATAGAAGAATTGAAGATTTATAAAATGAATATATATTAAAAAAATCATAAATTTGAGGTAAGACACAAAAATAAAGAAAAAACATAAAAGAATACCTAAATTATTAAAAATAATAATATTTAAAAAAAGAGAGAATGATGAGAAATATTTAAAGTTGCAAAAAAATAAAAATTATATTATAGAATTAATTAAATATCATCTGAATTTAACATTTACAAAAATACTATTTAAGTATAAGAAAATTACAAAAATGAAATTGGGAACCGAAATGCCCATTCTAGCTGAAGTGTATGGAATTTAACAGAAATGCCGAAATGGGATTAGAATAGTTAGAATTTAGAGCGAAATGGAATAAAGTAGTATACGGGCCGGTATGGAATGAAATTCACAATATTAGCTTAAGTATGGGCCGGTATGGAACGGAATTTACAATATTGACTTAGGTATGAGCCAGTATGGAACGGAATTCACAATATTGACTTTGGTATGCTTCCTCTAAATTTAAAATTTAAATTTATTTAGATACAAATAATCTTTAAGGACTATTGAATTAGAGAATTTTTCTTTTAAATTATTCGAAATGTACATACAAAAAACTCTATTAAAAATCTATGCACTTCCAAGATTAATCAGCAAGCTGTTTTTGAATACCTGATATCAATAAAAATAAATAAAAAAAATCTAATATTATATATAAAAAAAAATATATATAATAAAACAAAACTAAATAAATTGAATAAATGCCCTAAACATCAAATCACACGATAAGCTCAGGCCAACTTTTAAGGGGAGACAAAATATGGTGTCCGAAAGGCACGCAAACCAAACCCCTTTTGTCAAAAGCTGTTTGCTGGCTTCCCCCTATCAATAATAATACGTCCATCTACGCAATAAGGACTTGCAATCCTTATTGATTTAATTGGACTGAAAAAAAATAAAATAGCAAAGTGTTTTATTTTTAATTAGCTTGACTCCAACCACAGAATCCACTTCACCTGCTGCATATCATTATAATTATTATGCTAAAGCTGCCCTAAACAAAATTTGATAATACAACATATCTTATTGAAATAGGCTGCATGCTGAAAGAAAGTGATTGTGGATCATCTTCAATCTTATCATTGAAATTTGATAAAAATCGAAATAAGAATAATTTTACTCTTCATGTTAGATCTTATCAGCCTGATATGATATATTTTAAACAGTGTTTATTATATAGAAAGTCTTTTAATTTGTAACTTGTGACCAACCGTACTTTTTCTCTCGATTGATTATTGAGTTTTATCTATATATTTTAAATATCAAATTTGTGTTTTTAAAGTATAGCGGGTGATTCAAATAGAGCTTTATGTTTTTAAGTTTTTAAAATATTTTAAATGCCTAAAATTATCTTAAGGAGGGGTATTTTTCAAATTATTGAATCAATCCCATATTTTCAAGTCAGCCTTTTATATTGTAAAGCCCCAAAAATAAGATAGTTTTATCAAATCATTTTATTTGAATGATTTTATTTCTTTAAGAATATTATGTGATATTCATTATTTTATTTTATGTTAAAAAATCTATTTATTTAGATGGTTTTATTTCTCTTAAAAATATTTAGAGAACTTTCTTGTTTTATTTTATGATGAAAAATATTACTTTGAGATTCATAAACTAAAGTTTGATTTTAATTTGGTCTTAGTTGCATTTTATTTCATCCACCTATTATTTAGTTAATTTATTTTTAAGTGTTTAAATTTCTACCCTTAGATCAAATTAGGAACTCTAGGATGAATGGCCTAGATTAAAACCCTAGATCTCTCGTTTTTTTCCTCTCTTCCCTCTCTCTCCTCCCATGCCCAGTCGTCTCCCTTTCTCTCCCCCCAATTCTCTTCTCCTCCACCCCCCAACATGATGCCACCGCAACCCAGCCCCTCACTGGTCCACGACACCACCCCCACGACCTCATTGGTGATTTCCCTACCCGAAGCCATGCTCCAACCTGTAGCTCTCTCTCTCTCTCTCTCTCTCTCTCTCTCTCTCTCTCTCTCTCTCTCTCTCTCTCTCTCTCTCTCTCTCTCTCCTTTTCCCTTTGGTATTCCTCCACCACGCCACCATTGCGCCATCATGAGTGGCTCACGAGCTTGCAGTCGAGCCTGGTCAGCCACCCTTCCCTGATGGCTTCATCCCCACGTCGTTCTTCTCCTTCCTCCCCAAAGCCCTAAGCCTCTTTCTCTCCCTTGGGCTTCCTCCAACGCAGCGCGCTGCCCCAGCTTAGCCCATATCCTAGCATCGGGCCATTATGGGCCTCCTCCCAAGTCAAGCCACCCCCATCCACTAGTCTAGCAGCCCCACACCTCTCCCTCATTCTCTCCCTCACAAATCTCACTCGATCTAGTTCTTCGCCGTCATTCGCAGCCCCCATGCCATGGCTATCGTCACCCATGGCCACTGGTCAGCACTACAACCCAGCCCTAGCACCATCATGCCTCAGCCAGTCGAGGCCTTGCCTCCCTCTCTTCTCTCATTTGTCCTCCAGCAACCACCACTCACTAGCCATCAACCACCACGATGAGACCAAAACCCACCTCCTGCCACCACCACGAAGCCCACCAAACCCTAGCTCCACCCAAACAACCATGTTTTAAGGTTATGACAGTGACCACTATGCCTCAACCGGTTCCTCCATGCAATTGTGTAGTTGCCATTGCGGGCTAAGCAGCAAGTGACACGATGATTTCAACATGGTATAATTCCAATCCCTTTTACATTAAGAATTATATTGTGGCGAAGTTGATATTGGATTGGTGTTGTAAGTGTGCTATGTTGTGAATTGTAGACTGTGAAGGAAGCAGTTGTGATTGTGTAGGATGAAATGTTGGGCACTTTGTGTTGTTGTGGTTTGACTGTGGAACATTAAGTTTATGGCGTGGTTGTGCTTTGTGAAGTGTTGAGAAGATTATGTAGTTGTGAAGTGTGTTATGTGGTCATGTAGTGTTGTGATTGTAAGTAGTATGAACTGATGGGGCATTGCATCGTGTGATGTAGTTGGTGATGTGGCGGTATACTATGAAGTGATGGAATTATGTGTGGAGTTCTAATGTGCTTGTGTAGTATGAAGCAATGTTTTGAATACTGTACCGGATGCCGTACTAGTCAAGACACTAGAATGAAATATTTCGGTACCGGTACCGTCTCGTGTACCTTTCGGGATAGTCGATATATAAATAAATTATATGTATAAATATATATATAAATTATATTCTAAAATAATAGTTTATATATGAATAATTTATACATAAATATATATATATTTATATATATATATAAATTATAAATAGTTTGGTATAAATTGGAGGTGAAAAAATAAGCTTGTAATTTGAAAAAATGAAAAAAAAAATGAAGGCCAAAATACCGGCCGGTACAGGCCGAAATATCGGCCAATACGACCAGTACCGAGCCGATATTCAAACCGGTATGAAACAAGTACAATATCTGTACCGGACTAGTGGCCGGTATGGAATATTTCAGCCATACCGACCGGTACAATACGGTATTTAAAACCATGGTATGAAGTAATGGAGGTTGTGATGTGACAATGTTGTGCGTAGTAATGTGATTATTACACAGATGGTAGGGTGGCAGGATGCCACTTGAAGTGTTGGGATGAGTAGTGTAGTTTAAAGTGTTGTCTAAAGTGATTGGATGTGGCATAATTATGATATGGTTGTATGCTATATGGGTCGAGTGAAGTGTTGGGATGAGCTAAGTAGTTGAACGGGTTGCGCGAAGTGTTACATTAGTTGGATTTGAATTGGGTGTTGATGTCGAAGTGTGTGAAGTTTGTGTGAACAAGCGGACGTTTTAGTGAATTATAGGTTGATCTTAGGTGATAAAAGAGGTGAGGTACATGTGTATATTTGTTTAATGCATGTGCCAGACAGATTTACCATATGTAATGGATAATCTGTCTTGAACATGAATGCATGATATTTTAGCCTCAAGGTTGGCTTAAAGTTGTGTATTATGCATGGTTAAGATTACAAGAAAGTGTCGATTAGGTTGTACATGAATAAAGGAAGAGATGTATGTTTTGGCTAAGGTTGAGATGTGTAGTTTGGTTGGTCCAAATTATGCATTGAAATGGATGGTTTGGTAAGAAGAGTGTAATGAAGGTAATTGTGTGTCTTAGCCTCTAAGGTGAATCAAAGAAGTTTACTTTGAAGGGTACGAACGTGAAGTAGGAGTTTAAGTGTTTGGGAGGTGACCTCAAGTGGGTCACAAGTTACAATCATGAAAATTAGAAAAAGTGATAAAGGAAAATATAGAAGATGGAATTGGATGAAAGAGTATGTTTGGATGAAGGAAGTTGAAGTCGGAAATAGTTTATGTCTTTTCTAAGTTTAAGTTACTAATGCACTTAAAGAAAAAAATGACGTGAGGTTATATATGCATGTAGGTTGCCATTTGACACACACATAAATAGACTGCATGCACACTACAACACAATTTGTCTTTGTGACAAAAGAAACTTTCATAAAAAATAACAAAAATGTCACTAAAGACATTTGGTGATAGTTCGGAACCGTCACCACAACCGTCACCTAATGTGCGTCACAGAAAATAATTGGTTACATATTACTGTTCAACCGTCACATGAAATACTTTTAGTGATGGTTGGGGGTGTCTCATTTGGCATAACGTTTGAATGTTCCATTCTTTTGTGAAGGTTGAGATCTGTCACAGAAAGTAACGCTTGAACATCCAATCTAACGTTTGAACGTCAACCCGACCAATTGGCATTTGAATGACAGAAGTTGATATTCGTTAATTATAGTTCGAACATATCATATTTACGTTCGAACGTTTATACATCCGAACATTAATTGCAATATACGTTCAAAATTGCTACATATCATATTTAAACGTTAATTCGAATGTTAATTGCAACATATCATATTTAAACGTTAATTTGAATGTTAATGAATACGCATTCGAACGCAAGTGGTACGTTCAGAGATTTGTTCGAATGTTAATCATTTAAGCATTTGAACGTGTTGTTCCTTTAAGGGTGAGTACGTTTGAACGTTGAGTCATACGTTTGAACGTTATGTTATAATTTTGTATAATTATGTTCAATGTTGGTTTGAATGTGAACTAATGTTCGAACGTTTTTTATTTACATTCGAACGTATAGATCAGAAATATTAATTTCATAAAATTAATATACATATAAATTGTATCATATTACACACCAACATTTAACAACTAACAATATTTTATAAAGTTTCAAAATTAGATATTAAAATTATATACATTGATAAAATTCATTTCTTCTTATCTCATTGCCCACCGTGATTCTGTTGTAATGACATAACACTCTTCATTTGTACCATCATCTCTTGCTGCACTCACTTTTGGACTTCATTGCGTATTCTTTTCTTATGGTCTCTTTGTTAGTCTTGTAAACGCGTCTCTAAATGAGATTGTTATTCTAAGAGAGACTCTAACTCTTGCTGTCTTGACCTCATATACTCATTCTCGCGTTGTGCAGCTTCTAAATCTTTGGTAAGATTATTAATTTATAAAGTTGATAAAGTTGAGGATGATGAACTTGAATGCTTGAAAGATCATCCTAAACCTCTTGCCATAATAGACTTGGGCCTGAGCACTTGTGTGAATATGTCTATATCATTAGGAAAAGATTCCTCAGAAGCTGACTGCATCTCCATCATTTTTCCTGCAATTTGAAAGAAAACACATAATAAATAACGTATTAAAAGAAATACAAATAAAAATAAATTATTCACATGTTACATAATTTATTTAACAAAATTAACACCGCTTACATAATTATCTGCAACGGCAGGATCCATCCACTCACTATGCTCATTAGTGTGAGCAGCAACATAAACATGAATGAGAGAAAAGTTTTCAAGATTATCACGTTTCTAACAAAGCAACATTATCAATTTTTAAAAGATAATGTTAATACTTAAATAAAAGAATATTAGAAAAATAAATGAATTCTATAATTTTTTAATTACCATTTTATCAGCAAGACGGTGGAATGACCTTAAACCGGCACGATGATGGACAGTCGGAGCAGATCTATTCTGTGCATTTGTAGAACTTAAGTGCTACAAAATTAATTAAGAATGTTAATTGTAATATATATACATATAATATATAGAATGAATATAAATGTAAATAATTAAAGGATATAAATCTGCAATACTTGATAATCTAGAGTTGCGAAAAGATCACAACACTTTCTCTAATCGACTAACTTCATTTACTGGAAAGGGGACTGCGTAGCCTCTTCCAACGTCTCAAATTTCTTGAAGTGGTCATGACATCATCTCTTTTGACGTCGAAACAGTGTAGCCATCAATCCATTCATGGTCCTCAAATTCTCGCTACGGCCAAAGTCGAGGTTGAATTTATCCTAATAAGTTAACTACGTCAAAAATATGATATACTAATCTAGGTGAAAAAAAATATACTCTCAAAGTAAACTCACCAGCACACGACTCCTAAAGTGCTCCTTAATTTCATTTGGAACATCTCGTCATAATCATACATAAAATGGAGCATAAGCTCGGACACTGTGCTAATATAGGAGGAAAGGGCTACTACATTATCATCTACTTCTCTAGTGGAATTATCAGGAATGGTAACCTTGAGTTTTCCATGCCTTCTATTTTTCTCAAGAGAGATGCGATGTGTATAGCCATGGCCGCGACGAGCGGATGTATCAACTAATAGATAATAGTATAATTATAGTTATATAGTTATTGAGACAAAAGTATTAATGTATAATTGATTATCAATGACATTTTCTTACTGGTCGGTGTTGACTGGCTGTCGTTCTCTTGCGTATTAATTTAATCTTTAGGAGCGGATTCCTCAGGTGGGGAGTCCTCAATGAGTTCGAGACTTGGACTTAGCAGAGGAGGCACATTTCTTCGTTATCATTTTGGCTGCATATTTGAAAATGATTAATTATATTAAATAAAATCAATTAGAAGAAATTATGAAAAGTATAATATTCTATAATCACCTATTTGAATAAAATATTTAGTACTTTTATTCTTCATCTTCGGATGTAGTTTCCATACCTGTTTCAGAATCTCCTTCAATAACATCTTTGTCATCATCATCAATCTCTTCTTTGTCCTCCTTATCCACTTCCTTCCCAGATTCTTCTTCATCTTCTTCTTCCTCACTTACTTGAATTGAATGATCATTTAATACAGATAGGTTGAGATGGACGGGTGGGATGTCATCTTTACACAAAGGGAAACAACTCAAGTGCACCGACTATCGAGGTCAACAAACAAGTTAATACTCTCTCCATCTTCCTGGTAGGTTTCTATAATTAGAGTGTCATCTTTATCTCCACTATTCATGTAATCTATACTCTGCTTCATATATATTTCGAGAGATAACTTTTTGTACAAATTACCAAGTTATCTCTCCATTATCTTCATTAGTACTTTTCATTAGATCAATCCAATAATAGACTTGGGTAACTTGACAAGCCAATACGAATGGATCATCTTCGTACCATTTAAATGTAGTATTGACACTAGTAAAGTGATTATCCTTATGTATCAAAACTCAACCACCGCCTAGATCCCACCAATCACATTTAAAGGTATATGTTATAGACCCACCTATATATTTCAATACGATAATATCACGTATGACACCATAATAGTCAATATCATATGTTCCATGACTCCCTTCGACCAACACACCACAAATTTTGAGTCTTTCTATTATGTTCATGGTCCAAAATATAAACTCTATAACCTCGAATTGTGCATACAATGTATTGAAGTGCTCTATTTGAGAGACCACGGGCCAATTCATACAATTTAGGAAAAACTAATCCGGGATCACGAGCACGTTGTTCCAAAATCTAACAATTGAAATAGTATATACTTATTAAAAGTTATACAGAGTTAAAAGTTTCAAAATCTAACATATATATAATTTTAGTTCATGCACGTTGTTCAAACCATCTGAGAATTCTTCCTCATGTCTTGCTTCTATATTCTCTATGCCTTCTGTCCTAAGTTTGTCCATGTGTTCACTGTATATAAGTGCAGATCATGGATTGGAAAGAGCAATAGTTGAGGTCCAAGACGATACCTATCATAAATGTGGCATGGGGAGATCCGTTAGCTCAAGATTTCTCTTGAGAGAGAGTAGCTGACATGAGGGAGTAGTACCCCTATTTGTTTGAGTAATGACGGTACGTTTCTTAATCTTGGTCTCAGTGGAATTATGTGGCTTGCTTCAAGTTGGTGTTTGATCTTGCAAATTTTGAAGATGAAATTTGTTTTTAAGGGGGGAGAGGATGTGATATCCCGTTTTTACGTGTATTTTTGCTGAAGGAGTTGCTTTTAATTTAATTAATATATTAGCTCTTTTATTTTAAATTATTGTATTTTAAATTAGTTTTATTTTATTTGATGTGGTGTTTAATTTATTTTAGTCGTTTTATGGTTTTTAAAATCATTTTCGTCGGGTCAGTTTTTAGATTCCGGAAGTGAGAATTGAACCTCATTTCTTTTCCCTCATCTTTTCTTTTCCCCATTTTTTTTTCTCTTTTCTTTTTCTTTCTCCTTTTCTTTATTTTTTCTTCTTCTTTTCTTTCCCGGTTTTCGCCTACCGCACGCACGAACTCCCTCTCTTCTCTCTCCCTTTGCCAATCGGTTCTTCACCCAGACCTGCCGCTGCTGGCCGACGTGGCCGAGACAGCCACCACCATTCAATCTGCCTCCGGCCGGTGATCACCCACACCAAAAATCACCTCCATCCGAGCCGCCGTTAACCCCCTAGAGCCCCTCCTTTCCGCATGGTTTTGAGCTGTTTTCGGTGCCGTCACTCCACCTCCGGCCACCACCTCCTCACAACTTCTTCCCCTACCTCTTACCTTCCTAACCCACCCAATTTCGGTCCCGATCCGTTGCCGGAGCAGCTCCTACGAGCTCAACTCCGTTCAACCCCTTTTTGCACTTCCACTGCCGTTTCCACTGACACCCACGGTCAAAACTCACTTCCTTTAACTTCATAAACATCTCAAGACCATTCTCTATCAATTTCGTGTCTTGGTTTGTCTCCATTCGAAAGTGGGTAATTTACTACCCACGGCCACAGTGTAAAATACACTGTTACGTTGTTTTTCCTCCGCTGTTTGCAACGTCGTAAGCTTTCAAAAAATACCTTATAGCGCTGTAAGTATTTTTCAAACTCTACTTTTAGATTTAAATATATTTTACTCTTACAATAAATTATCTGGTTGGTTAGTTGATTCCGGATTGAGTCCGAGGAGTTCGGGGGTCGGATGGATTGAGAATGGAGTTGCTTGGTTTGTTGATTTGTGATTGGTTGATGATTGAGCTAAAATATTGCATAGTTTAGCTATTTAAAACCAATGTATTTTAAATTCTTCGTGACACTATTATTAGTTTTAGATAGAAAAATGGTTAATAAGCATAAATACGAGTTGTGATTTTTAATTGATTGATATCATGTTTATGCTTAATTTTATAACTATGATTTAATGGGTCAATATTTTCTCACATATATAGTCTATTTTTAATAATCTATTTTTCTTTTAATTTATTTTTGAGTGTTATTTCTTTCTTCTTATTTTCAGCTTAAATAAAATTCAAATGGGATCCGGTTGGAACTTTTGACTAAAAGTTGAGAGGAATGAAGAGAAGGAAGGAAGTACTTGGCAGTTGAAAAATAAGACACAAAATGAAGATGACTTCTTTCTTACCTTGATTGTTCATAAACACATGCGATGAAGAAAATGGTTTACGGTAGACAAATACATGCAAAGTCAAAGTCTAAAAAAGGGGCTGAAACCAAGTAAAGGACACGGAGGTGGGTGATATGGATGTATATGGCAAAAGTGAAAAGAGAAAAATAAAAAATAAAAAAAAAAGCTGGGATTGAATTTTCGGTGGAGTGTGAATGTAATTGGGCGGCAGCTTCTTATTATTTGGCTTGACTTTTATGTGAAGATCAAATATTTGATGTCGGCTAAAATGTCTTGACTTGGGTTGGTGAGAGTTGCACGAGAAAAGAAATAAAAAGGGTGGTTGGATTAGAAAGAAAGAGAGGTGCCATGCATTACTTAGATTGAGGGAGTTGTACATTGAATCTATAGTGAAGAGTGTCGTGCTTGACTTGTGGAAAGTGACAGGGTTGGTGGTGATTATTTGTGAGAAGTCGGCTGGAGTGAATTGGGATTGGAGGAGTTTGGTACCGACTTGAGGCAGCTGTATATATATATATATATATATATATATATATATATATATATATATTGCTGGCCATAATTATAGAGAGGGGGGAAGAGACAGAGAGAGAGCTACGTGGGGGATGTAGGAGAGTTGAGGTGTGTTGGTCGTTGAAAAGAGAGGGACATAGAGTTGGGGATAGGATTAATTTTCTGAGAGGTGAAGTAGTAGTTAAGGGAGAGAGAGTCGGTCATTGCATGTTGAGAAGAGAGGGGTACGTGTAGGAGTTGAGAGGGAGACGTGTAGAGAGTGAGAATTGATTAAAAGAGGGAGTAGGCTGGGATTAATGTACGTGGAAGTCTATAAAAAGGGAAGAAAGTGCACTTCCGTGTTTGACTTGGTTTGAGTGAGGTGTCTTAATAGGTGAGTCGGTCATTTGGTTGGAGAGAGGAGAGTGAACGTGAAGTGGGAATTTGGAGGAGAGGTGTCATGCTTAGATGGAATTAGAGAGGTGTCGGTGGGTACTTGAGTTTATTTTTCTTGAAGAGAAGTCGGTGGAGAGAGGGAGTTGAAGGGGAGTTTTCGTCCAATCTACTGGTTTCATTTCTATTTTCTACAGTTCAATGACGGCATGGATTTTATTCTCTCTTCATCAACTGGATTCCAAATTTTGTTATTTCTAAATTGTTGCTTAGTATTTCTTATGTTTTATTTTAATTTTCTAATGAAGAATATTTATGTGATTTCTATAGTACTTGTAATGAATATGTTTGGCTAAATTTTCATACTAAAGTTAGAGGTGAAATTTAATGATTTAAATATTATTTTTGGATCACGTAAAATTTATTCTGCGAGCTTGATTGATTGAAGGATTTTATTATTGGATATTTTGATTATCTATATATTTATCTTGATTCATTGTGATTTCCGAATACAGTGAATGCTTGAGGAATCCCTGTGATATTCAAATAGATTTATGAATGTTTCAATCATCAATCGTTCACGCTCAATCATAAGCAACTATTTTTCTTGATCTTAAATGCTAAATCTTCCAATTAAACGAAATCATTATTCTAGTTTAATTGAAGTAAATCGATCGAAAATAATATCATAAATTATTACAAGGATCCTCGAAACCTTAGTCTTTCTCTATATCAATTCATTTTATCATTTTAGTTCGATTCATTTATTTTATAAATCTTCATCTTTACATTCGATTGTACGTTTCTTTTAGTAATGTCGTTTCATTGTCTGAATTTATTTTCTTTATCACAAAAGTCAATCCCTGTGGATTCGATCCTGTAAGATACTACAACACCTGTATACTTGCAGGTAAAACTGCACTAAATTCTTGGTTCATTAATTTGAGTCAAAGTTAGACGCAACAAATTTTTGGCGCCGGTTGGTTTGTGTCTTGAGGTTGCATTTACATGGTGCATTCACGTGCATTTTATTTAAATTTAGAAAATCCGGTTTTAGATGTGTAAATAGATTTTTGGGTGCGTGTGTATCACGACCCCAAGCCGAGATGGGGTATTATCTCGGTGGAGCTCCTCTGGTCACTCAGGAGCGTAATATACTGAGTGACGTCCCTGAGTTGTCGTTGGGCGACAACGGGAGTGGGCGGGATGGTAACGCTCTCGTACTGACTCTATGGCCCTTCGTTGGCGAGGGCTAGAGGATGCTTGGCTACGAACGCGAGGGACACAGAACTGGGCATCGCTAGTTTAGGTGTCACACGCGTGGTCGTTACCTGCGATGTGGCACAAGAGCCAGGCTGTGTGGATGACACTTAGGAGAGGTCATGGTGCATTCGGGTTAATTGGTTATTGTTATGAGTTGGATTTGGGTCAAATGTGACTTTTGGCGTGAGTTGGAAAGTAATACGTTTTTGGGGCCAAATGAGATTTTTTTGGCGTGCGTGGAAAAATATCCTTTTACGTGTCATGTGCATTCGCATTTTTTCATGCATATTGTTTGAGTTTTAATATGCTTTTATCTAGTGGTGTTTGAATTTTACTTACCTGCAGCATCATTTTTGGTACCGTAGATTTTGATGCAGAGATCGAGGAGGAGGCTAAGCCTGAGAATGCGGCTCCACAGGAGTTTTGATTTGGGAGTTTATGCTTTGTAGTTGGTTTTGAAACGATATTTGTGGTTTGCAATATTTTATTATGTATATTTTGAACAACTTTGTATTAAACTAAGAAAAATTCTGGTACTTAGTTATGAGACTTTTGCTATCTGCTGCGTGTTTTTTTTGCACATTTGTTGCTTACACACACACACACTTGGCACTTGGCGATAGGGTGGTGACCCGTGTTGTCATCATTCGGATGTCTTGATTTCCCTGTGTGTATACGTGGGATTTGGGGGCGTCACATTTACATTCGAATGTTACTCCATATACGTTCGAACATAGCATTTCAACATTTGAACATCACCAATAACATTCGAACGGTTTTGTATTTTTGTACAATTAATTATATAATTATGTTTTAAATTAAGAATACTTTTGCAAAATATGGCTATTTTTATAAATTCTTTTATAAAAATATTCCTCATTTAAAATATGGTCTGTGAAAAAATTATAAAAATGATTGTATGTCTTGTTATAAATGCATATATGAATCTAATTATACTGTGAATTGTTTTTCCATTATATATATAGTATTAGATTATATCTAATAGTATTAGGATAAATACTAATTAGTATACATATTTTTGTTTTTTGAAAATAGACTTTAATTTCATTCACTGAAACTGAAGTTATATCTGTTGCTAATCAATACAGGAAAATCCAGATTATCAACCAAAACTACTCAACTGTTAGGGGCTCCCTCGCCAACAATTTTCTTTGTGACGGACATTGTCTAAGCTTCTATACCTCCTCTCCTGACAGCAGTCAAAAGAGAAAGCTCTATGTTAAAATAGAGATAAAACGACATTTCTTCCAAAGAAAAAAGGTACACACCCATGCTCCGTCCTCCCAAGGAGGAGTACAATCACACTCTCTCCTCCCAAGGAGGAAGAGTAGTAACTCCTATCTTTCTCCAAAAGAGGAGTAGGACAAACACCCACATTCCTCCAAAAAAGGGGTGGGATAGTAGTCTATTATTTTATTTTATTTTATTTTTTATAAAAGCTAAGACAAAACAACAAATGCAAATACAGAAACACAAAAACTGGAATGGACTGTAAAAACAAAAGGCCCAGCCTAAGCCAAAGGCCCAGCTTGCGCGTGGGGGCCTAAACTATTACAAAAAGGGGTGCCTAAACTAGGTTACACGTGGGCCTGGCTAGGGTTTCTTCTCTAATACCCCCAGCCCCCTTCTTCCTTCTCTGTTACTGTGCAGCATAAACTACTGTGCTGTCGACCAACACCACAAGGCACGGGAAGCACCACGATGCCCAGATAAGCCCGTCAAACTGTCGGCCAAAACCAGATAGAAAGAAGACCAACAGCCCATGACTCCGCTGCTCGTATCACCCGCACTCTGTTATGAAACAAAGCACCGAGCCTCTTGCCGTCGAGCCGCCCCGCCGTAGATTCGCCTCACCTTAGTCCATCACCGTCAACCTTGCGTCAATAAAACAGGGTAGCCAGCCTCTCACCCATCTAGATCCACCAATCTATTACGCCCTGCCGTAGCCTCACCGCGCGTCTCCTCTGCAAAGAGCCACCTCGCAGGGTTGCTCTCGGGACCTTTACAGAGATGGCGCTGTAACTAGGGGCCAGGAGCTCATAACCGCAAGAGCCAACTGAGAAACTAACCAAACAGAAGCCAAAAACAACAGACGAAACTGGAATAAAAAAGCAGAAATAAACTAGAGATAAGAAGCTAAAAGGAGGAGGGAGGGAGGGAGGAGCCCTCTAGGGCAATTTCCGATTAGTTTTCTCTCTAGAGAGGGGGGAGAGCTTCTATCTCCTCAGAAAAAGTGGAGAGGACGAGTTTCACCAATTTTCAGTATACATATTAATATATATATAGTATTAGTATATGTAGTATTAGTGTATAGTAGGTATATGGTAACATACAAATATACTAGTTATTATTATAGTAGACTATAATATATATAATACTTAATATATTATGTTATATATTATAACATTATACCATATAATATATTAGTATAGTATTAGTTTAATATTATATGTTATATAAACAGTAATATTAATATTAATATTAGACAGCTAACTGAGAATTAGGGTTTGCTAATGGCCAAAATGGTATAATTAATAAAAATAACAATAATAATTTTATGAATATAATAAAAATATCATATATTTATGCTAAATTAGTTGATGTGTTTGATGTAATTTTATTTTAGACAACTTATTAAGAACATAATATATTCTTAAAATCTAATATCAATTATTGGGAATTAAGTTTTACATTTTTAACAAATTTGAAATTACTAAAAATGTTAATGTTGTTACTAATATTATTACTTATAGTTAATAAAAAAAAATAGTTTCATTAATATTTAATTCCATTACTTTCTACTTAAATAATTTATCCAACATTATTAACACTATTTCAGAAGTTTTAAAATTCTGAATAAATTGCTTTATTTGAAATTACTAATATGATGTCCACATTTAGAAATAAAACATTATATATTTAATTAACAAGGAACAAATTAATATATAAAATAGACATTTGGCTATAATTAATAAAAGTAACAACAACAATATACTATATATAGTATATAGCATATATGTAGTGTAATATAATACTATATATATACTATATAATATATAATATAGTGTAGTCATCATCAGCAAGCTATTACTTGCTTGGAGAGTGCCACTTTATCCTGAGGAGCAAGTCACAGATCAGATGAGCCCCCTCAACATGAGCATGCATCAACATACAATTGGACAGGTGAGGGGGTATCCTCAATGTGAGCCACCCTTGTAGCAGATCTAGTTCCTCCGATGCAGCTCGGGCCAGGTGTGGGAAGTAGTAGTTAGCAGTCGACAAGTACATCTGCGAGAGATGTGCGGCTTGGTTAGGTTGATTCGGTGATCTCACAACTGATTGTGCATATCAATTGACAGATCATGGCTGTAGAGGGGTTTGTCGCCGAGATTGCCCATTGTGTAGATATCCTCAACGAGAAGGTTGATACCTTAACTGAGGAGATAAGGAGTAAGAATTTCATGAGCAATATGTTCGTCTGAGTGTTGTTTACAAAATTCTATCATATTTTGTATTTTACTTTTAATATATGTAAGGAACAATATTATTTAATATATCTATTGTTTTTCAATTTCAATTCTCAACTTTAATAGATTTTTCAATGTTAATACTAATCATTGCACTTCAAATATATATAAACATAAATATATATTTATATATATAAATATATAATTACATTTTACAAATTGTGTATATATAAATATATATTACAATTTTTTAGACTTGTTCACAAATTATGTACTATAAAAACTAAATAATTTTTAAATTAGAGTAATATTTAATTTAAATTTAAATTAATGTTGGAACGTTAATTACTAATGTTTGAACGTTGGCACCAAAACATTTCATTTTTGCACATAAGTGGCCTGAATGTTCGAATGTATATGTGACTGTCGAACATAAATTTTCGATCTGTTTGAAAGTCAAAAAAATCTCATTTGTCTTTAGTGACGGTTTCTAGAAACTATCATAGAAAATACTTTTTAGTGAATGTTTGGGAACTGTCACAATTTCTCAACCGTCACTAAAAAACAATTATGTTGTAGTGATGAAATGATGATGGCATAGAGTCCAGATAAGGACTATGTTCATACTCTTTTAGAGGTTTCTAAATAATATGAAATGAAAATGAAAATGTTTCTCTATGATGCCTTTTGAAATGAAATGAAATGAAATGATGTTTTAAGAAAGTATGCTATGTATAATGTTTAATGATATAAGTATCTCTGGCCTTCTTTTGCAACCCCTATTTGTGCTCCCAAAATAATAAGTTGTATGCATGTAAATGGATGTTATATGTATTACTTATTGTACTTATATTCCACGAAATAAAACATTAAGGTTTATGCTTCATGATTTTAAATGATGTTTAAAATGACACGATGAAAGTGTATTTTTAAGGATGCCATGAACTGATGTTTACGATGATACTCATATATATGCTTTTGAAGGATGTTTTAAATTATGATGTTCAAGTCTATGATTTTAAACGATGTTTATGAAATGAATAGATTGAATGGAATGAATGAAAAAGAAATGATTGAATGAATGAATGAAAAGAGAAGAATGTTTTAATGTATGAAAATATGTAACGCCAACGATTGAATGAATGATGGAACAAAAGGATTATGTAGATTGCAATACCAGATAAGTAGTACTAGTAGTACATCCAGTGCTACTCCCTGACTGAAAGAGATTCCTAACATGTGGCCATGTGTAGTATCTGGTTTCAAAAGATCGCTAACCCAACACATGGAGCGTAACAGTGTGTACCGGCCAAAGGAAAGTGATAATAGTTAAAGCGAATGTTGTGTGATCATTTAGCTCTTTATGAATGAACGAATAATGTGTGGGAAACGTTTTATGAAAGGAAAACCTTTTGAAAGAAAAGCCACACCTTGAAATATTTTCAATGAAATGTATGCTTTATACAAAGTATATAGATGAATGTAAATGCATGACTGAAAATCTATGTTAGTATATTTTGACTATATGAAGTAATGTTTACAAAGTATTCAACTCACTTTAGTTTTATGTATGTCCCTCTCCCTCTTAGGGATAAAGTGAGGAAGAAGCAGTAGGACAAACATGGCCCAAAGGAAGAATGACTGCAGCCTAGGCAGGTTTTTGTGTAACATACGAAAGGGTAATTTTGTAAAAATACTTTTATTTTAATTTAAAGATTTCCACTGTAAGCTTTCTTTTAACTTATAGAGTTGGTTTTTATTTTAAAATTAGACTCTTTCATTTCCTAAGAATGAAAGAGAAAAAGTTTGAAAAGGGTCAATAATTCCCGTCTTATTTTCTAAAAACTATTTTTCTAAAAGTCCCACCATAAGAACATACGTTACGTAACACATGAGTGAATGATAAAATATTATGATATAAATATAACAAGTATGAAATAAGAATGATAAAACTCAGGAGGGGAGGGGATAGAATTTAAATTGATTAAAATGAAAAAACTAGGCAAACATTAATATTGGAGTTATGCTACTTATCATCCATACAGACCACATACTACACTTATTTTATTTTATTTTTTTATTTTTGTTTAATTTTTTTTTTGTTTTATTCCTCCTAAACTAATTGAGTTATTCTACTCATTATCCATATACCTCACATTTGGTAAGAGAAAAAAATAAGAAATTATGTGTGGTGTATGGTGTGAGCATGATGAATAAAATTTTTCTTAATATTGATATTTGATATTAGTCTTGAAGTGACATTGTTAAAGTCAAAAATCGTAGAATGAGCTGAAAGGGATGGTAATTCGGGCTTCAATACGGTACTCTTTTTGTTTATCTACGAAATAAATAGTAGGTAAACAAATATAAATAAATAAAGAGAGACATAAAAATTTATGTGGTTTGATATAATGCCCACGTCTATGGATTGTTTGGAAGAAAAATTCACATTAATTGGTAATTTTGTAATCTTTCATGGTCTCACATATCTCACAATACAATGGAAGGATTTAGGGTTTCGGGAGGTTGAAGACAATTTGTCCCTTGAGAGAAGATTCTTTAGTCATTGTGCGTGGCAGAGTCTGTACATAGGGAGCTTCTTGATTTGTAGAGATGTCCTCCTTTTTTATTGATTTGCTTAATTCCTTAGAGTGGTTAAATCCAACTTATTTTATGAACCCCTTTCTTTTTAGGAGTTTGACTCAACTTGACTTATCCATTGTTAGCTTTGTATCTGGGCTAGATTCTTGGTTTTATCTATTCCCTTATTATTAGCGATGGGATGGACCGAGCCAACCTTATCCCTAATAGACGACCTTGATTCTTAAAGTTGATTTGCTCAACAAGAAGACCTTGAGAATTTTCAAGTCAATTGTAGAAAATTTTCCAGTCCTTGGTTTTTTGTTTGTTTGTACTAAGTAGTGAAGAGTTTAACATGGAGAGATTGGCGGAAGATGTGCTCGACCTTGCTAGGTGTGAGCGTAGAGCTTGGCTTGTAGAACTGGGCGGGATATTTGCTCTACTACATTAGGTGGCAAGTGCAGAGTTCAACTTGTAGAGTTGGGTGAGAGGTGTGCTTGACAGCATTAGGTGGCAAGCATGAAGCTCAGCTTATAGGAATGAGCAAGAGATGTGCTCAATCGCGTTAGCTGCGAACACGAAGCTTGATTTGGAGTTGTTTTGTGTGAATGTTTGCCGAATTGGTTGCATAAAAGTGTTTATTGTCAGTGAAAAGTATATATTTCCATGATTATTTTTTGCTATTTATTTGTAGTAGTGAACTTTTTGCCCATTGGTGTGAATTGTTGCTTGATGTATCCATTTTGGTGCTAACGTTAAAATTTGTTGTTTGTAGTAACCCATGTCAAGTGATCAAGGAGTCCATCGACTTGTTCCCCGAAGGAAACCCACGCGAGGCAGTTGGGGCGCTAGGAGTTTCTTTCCTGAAAGTAACCTAGCGACGATTGTGGAACAAGTGTCATCACTCAACATTTACTGAAGAAGGCGTTGTGCTGACCTTATTGTCCAAGTGTGAGTGTCAGAACACTAAGTTTTAAAAGACCCGTGTTCACCACTAGTGCTGTAAGACTATATGTTAGGATTGGAAAACCTGATTGGACCAAACCGATAGTCTTAATAGTCGGTCTCGAGGTGTGTTTTTTTTAATCAGATCGAACCAAGACAGACCGAATGTGTATATATATTTTTAAAAATTATATATATAATATAGTGTTTTATATAGTAGTTGTATAAGTTAATTATGTAATTTTTATCCAATGGATCACCATTAACCATATATACAATGAAATTATTTAATATTTATTAACCATATATAAAATGATAAATAGATCACTTAAATTTAATTAATTCTTTTGTCCAAAAAATAAAAAAGAGGAAAAAAATGTTCATAAACAAATTTGGACTAATAGCTAATGGTCTGGTTTGGCAAATCTAATGGACAAAAATTTTCGATTTGTAACCCCTCCCTAAACAGATCGAACTGATTATACCCCTATTCACTGTAAGTCTAAGGGCTTGACCTTGGTGGGGCCAACATTCATTACGAGTCTAGGGACTCAACCTTGATGGGGCCTATGTCCACCTCGAGTTTAGGGACTTGACTTCGGTGGACTATTGTTCATCGTGAGTTTGAGGACTCAAACTTGTTGGGGGCCTGCGTCCACCATGAGTCTAGGGACTCGAGCTCGGTGGGGCCAATATTCACCACAAGTTTAGGAACTCGACCTTGGTAGGGTCGATGTTCACTGCAAGTCTAGGGACTTGATCTAGGTGGGGCCAATGTTCACTGCGAGTCTAAGGACTCAAACTCGGTGAGGCCAATGTTCACTGTGAGTCTGGGGACTCGACCTTGGTGAGGCCTATGTCCACGTGAGTCTAGGAACTTGACCTTTGTGTAGGGCAATATTCACTGTGAGTCTAGGGACTCGACTTTGGTGGGGCAGATGTTCACTGCTAGTTTAGGGACTCAAACATTGATAAGGTCGTTGTTCACTGCGAGTCTAGGGACTCGACCTTGGTGAAGGAGATGCTCAAGTGCAATGTTGTGGCGACAGGCTGAGTTGGATTGCCTTTCTATGACGGGAGATGGAGTTCGAACGTTCAGAGAGGTTTTCACCAAAAACCAAATAGGTTAGTATAATATAAATTACAAGTTTAAAATTTTAAAAATCTGATTCATTTCTCTAGAGTGTGATAAAGGCTTGAGGCACACGAGTGAGGCCCCCAGACAGTCATGCTTCAGCAATGTTGACAGTTCGCCATGATCGTGATATTGAGCAATCTATTTTGATGTAAATGGATTAAAAAGCCCAAGATGGGCTTCATAGCTGGTGGTTTGTGCCATGCAGGTGATTTCTCGTGAAGTATATTTTTGGAGCATGTGGCCACTCGAGTTCTCATGGAACCTTGGGGAGTTTCGGTGGGAAAAATCTCCAAAAATCAAATTTGTTAATAAAAATAAAATTAAAATAGCAAGTTTGAAAGAGACAAACCAGATCGATTTAGTCGTACTTTCACTTCTCCCTTGACTGAGATTGTTAGTTACAAAATAATTTTTTAACAAGAAAATTGGCCATCTTTGAGCTCTTTTGTAATGATGATGATTGTCCGTCTTGGAATGATTTTTTTTTCTCCTTACTATCAAATCTGAGTGAGCAGCTAAGCTTGGTGAGAGTGACTTACTATGGGCAAGTAGAATACTTTGGAAAAGTGAGCGAGAAACTTATAGTAAGTGAGCAAAGGTGATTGCGGCAATCTCCTCCATGGTGAGAAAATGTTTCATGGGCGAGCAACTCACAAGGGTAGCATGTTATAGGTAACACCGATAAGTTGGTCGTCTATGGCTCCACGAGCTCACGGTTAGACCGAGCCTCTCGGTAGGAGAGTACTCTTGACAGTTGAGAGGTGTTGTGTGCTTGTAGCCCGCCACATAGGTAGCGGGCAATGGGGAACCTCGACGAGCTGGGAGGGGTTGTTGTGGAGGAGGACTTTGTTCTCAGTGCCAAGCCTTGTCTAACCATTCATCCTAGTGGTTGGATTCGGGCCACATTGTGCATGGAGCTGACTGGCAGCAAGGCTCCTTTGTAGAATTGCATATGGACACAAAAACCATCGGGAGGAGCCTTTGTGGCTGAGGACTACCTCATTGGTGACATAAAACATCAGTGGGTCAAGAGGTAGTGGGTGGTGGCCTTACCAGGTTTGGCTCATGAATACCTAGGGTGCATGCTGACGTGCTTCTTCTACATGCATTGTGCATGGTGCACCATTGTGGTGAGGAACCGGTGGTGGAATTCTTGTTGGCCTTGTTTGGCCTTCAGTCCTTGTGGTCGGACTTAGTCCGTGCCATGCATAGAGGTGGGTGTTTGTGGGTTCATCCTTGTGTGGCCTTATGGACCTTGTGTATGGGACGTGTATGCTGCACGCGCACAATCCTTCATGCATGGTTTGCCTATGGATTATCTCTTTTGTAGCACCAATATTAGTGAAATAAAAATAACAAGCAAAAAGTTAATTGAGAGGAAACTTATCTCACTTGTTGGAGAACATCTCGTGAGTGGTAGAATCATCTTACTCTTTTTGGTATAAAGAATAAGAAATCAATCCCACAGACAATGCCAACTATTAATGTCAAAAGTCACATAGCAGATCGAAATGGAGAAAATAATTATTCTTGGCCCACAATGGTGATTTAGACTTTCATACGATGGTTTTTATGTTTATTCACGAAACAAATAATAAATAAGTAAATGAAAACAAATAAAGAGAAACAAAAATTTATGTGGTTCTGCGTAATTCCTATATCCATGGGTTGTTTGTGGGCAAAATTCATTATAATGGGCGATTTTACAATCTTTCATAGCTTCACATATCTCACAATACAATTGAGAGATTTAGGATTTTTGGAGGTTAAAGATGATACCTCCCTTGAAAGAAGATCATTTGGAGTCATTGTGCATGGTGAAGTGGTGGAATCTATACGGAGAGAGCCTCTTGATTTGTAGATATCTTCTCCTTTTATAGAGATTTAGTTCCTTCCTTGGGATGATGAGTCCAACTTGCCTTGTGAATCATTTCTTTTAGGAGTCGGCCTCGTTTGTTCTTAGAGATGAGATGAGATGAGATGATGATGCAGGGGGATCCGAAACAGATGATGCTGAGCTGTCAAATTGCACCTTGATGGCGCTGAGATACCATGAGTTGGCAGATCAGCGCAAAAGCGGGAATTGATTGTGATATGTTCCTCATTGGGGCCGTTTTGAGTGCGTTTCAGTCATTTGGCGATAACTTTAGCTACGGGTGTCAGAATCGCACATAAGACCCCAATTCGGAAAGCTCTTTTCGGCGCGCACTTTTTCCACATTGAGCATGGCTCCATGTGCCTTTTTCTCGAACTCAAATTCTGCTGTTTTCCCCTCCGAATCACTAGTTTTATTATTTTTGGAAATATTTCACTTCTCAGTTAGGAAGTCATTTTAAATCCGATTTGGGCCAGATTTTTTGCAGATTGCTTATTTTATTTCGAATTTCAATTTAGAGTGATTTCTGAGATTTTGCTATTTTTGGCAAAATTCGGATAAACACGATTTTTGGCTATAACAGTTCGGCTTGTGGACTGATTTTCATTATTGCTGGATTTTATAATATTCCGTTAAACCCTAGAGACTTTTCTCTCTAGTTTTGGGCAATTTTTCTCCTGTGAATCATCTGTTGGAACTAGCCTGCAGGATAATCGCTATTCTGTCCGGCGTCAGTTGGCATCAGAGCTTCAACATCTTCTTGGGAAATTTCACCAGTTTCAATGGCTGGTGGTCGTGGTCGTTGTGGGCAGGTTCCGAATGAGGAAGCCCAACATCGTGATCGTAGCGTTCAAGATGCGATGATTGAGGATTTGCAGAGGCAAGTCGCAGAATTAACCCAGCGCCTGGCGGCGCAGGATTTCGAGGATCGTGAGGCCTCTGATCACGATTCTAATTCCACTTTCGAAAACCCATATCACAATCGTGCTCTTTTCCGGGAGCACCGTGGTCGGGAGGAGCGTCATGGAGACCTCAGTTTTCGGGTCGATCTGCCCGAGTTTTCTGGTACGTTACAGGCCGAGGGATTCGTGGATTGGATTAACGAAGTGAAGTGTATTTTTGATTATAAGGAAGTCCCCGATCGTGTGAAAGTGAAACTAATCGCCATCAAACTCAAGGGCAGAGCATCTGCGTGGTGGGAGCAGTTGCGACATTCACGACAGAGGTAGGGCAAGGCCAAGATCACTGATTGGGAGAAGATGAAGAAGAAGATGAAGGGTCACTTCCTTCCCTTCGGCTACACGCAAACCTTGTCTCAGCAACTTCATGAGTTGAGGCAGGGCGCGCGATCAGTCGATGATTACATGGAGGAGTTTTACCAATTGGTCACCCGGAACGATTTATCTGAGATGGAGGAGCAGATGGTGGCGCGATATTTGGGGGGTTTGCGCCAGCCCTTACAAGATGTCCTCAGCCTTCATTCACCGTGGAATGTTTTGGAGGCCTACCAGCGTGCACTTGTTGTTGAAAAACAGCAAAACAGGAGACCAGTGATTAGGAGCGATCAAAACAGTCGACCAGTTCGCCCTCAGGATTCCCGTCCTATCCAGCAGCCCCCGCAGGGTAATTCTAACCCTACTATTAGATGTTTTCATTGTGGTGAACAGGGCCATAGGGCAACTGATTGCAGGAAGCCTGCTAATCAGAAGGGCAAAAATTTGTTGATGGAGGAAAACGGGGTAGACGAGACTGAGGAGATTGGCGAGCCCATGTATGATGATGATGAGACTGATGATGTGCTGTATGGAGATGGTCATGAGACTCTGGTCGTTCGCAAGAGTCTACTGACTCCTAAGGGCGATTCAGGGGACGATTGGTTGAGAACCAATATTTTTCACACGACCTGCACAGTTGCAGATAAAGTCTGCAAAATGATCATTGACAGCGGCAGTTGTGAGAATGTAGTGTCCGACGAGGTTGTCCAGAAATTTCAGTTGAAGACGGACCGTCATCCTAAGCCATACAAGTTGTCATGGCTAAATAAAGGCAGTGAGATAACAGTTGATAGGCGATGCCTTGTGTCTTTTTCAATTGATAGAAAATATTTCGATAATGCCTGGTGTGATGTTGTGTCTATGGATGCGTGTCATGTATTGTTGGGTCAACCTTGGCAGTATGATCGCAGTGTCATTCATGATGGACGGAAGAATACGTATTCCCTTAACATCAAGGGGAAAAAGATTGTGTTGGCGCCCTGGCGGGAAGGACTCACTCCTACCCCGGTAGCCAATAATACTAACCTGCTTTCCATGTCCAGGTTTTTAGATGAGGTTGAGCATGGAGGCGTGGTCTATGCTTTACTACCTTGCGAGAATAGTGCAGTAGATGTGGATACAGATTTACCAGTAGAGGTGCAGCGGCTGCTAGCCGAATTCTTTGACTTGATGCCAGAGGATCTTCCTCCTGGGCTACCGCCTATGAGGGATATTCAGCATCAAATTGACCTTGTTCCTGGGTCAAGTTTGCCAAATCGACCAGCATATCGCCTCAGTCCGAAGGAGGCTGAAGAGTTGCAGCGACAGGTGGTAGAGTTGTTGGAGAGGGGCTATATCCGAGAGAGTATGAGCCCATGTGCAGTTCGGCTTGTGGACTGATTTTCATTATTGCTGGATTTTATAATATTCCGTTAAACCCTAGAGACTTTTCTCTCTAGTTTTGGGCGATTTTTCTCCTGTGAATAATACGTTGGAACTAGCCTGCAGGATAATTGCTATTCTGTCCGGCGTCAGATGAGTTGAGATAAATTGAATAAAATATTATTAGAATATATTATTTTTGTATTGAGATTTGAAAAAATTGTATTGAAATTTTAAAAAGTTGAATTATTTATTTTATTTTGTATGAGGATTTGAAAAAATTGTAATGATTAAAATGAAATAAGATGATATGAGAGTTTTATGAAAGTGAACAAGGCCTAGTCAACTTGCCTTATCTTTTATTGAGTTATCTTTGGCCTTATTCTTGACTTTATCTATTTCCTTATTATTAAAAATGGGCTACATCCAGTCGACTTTATCCCCAACAGAGATGTAAGATGATATGCATTAATGCCAGGCCCACTCGAGCCCAATATTGCACGAGCAACATAAACGAACTGACTCAAAGGAGTATGGCTGGAATGCCAAAGCTTAGCCACCAGCCCATTAACTCGAGCAGCGGGTAAACCATATATTACAATAGTATAGAGATGGGCTTCACATTATAAGTATTTTCATTGTAAGAACCAGATGTCAAGTGGGCTTCAGTATGATCCCATAATTCATTTTCTTGAGGTCGTTTTCATGATTCAGTACGTATGATCGGATAATTACCCGACTCATCTACGTTGAGGAGCTATTATAGTTGCAAGTCAGTGAATACATCACCATCCAATTTATATTTTAAAATTTTATTATAAGATTTTAATTTTAAAAATTTTTCCCCAAATCTAATTATTTCATCACATAAACGTTTCAATATTTGTGTTATTACACCGGTTTGTAAATAAATTTTTCTAAATTAAGAAAACTTCACGCGTGTCTAAAAGATTAATCGAGATATTATCATCATAAAATATATGTAATTTCTCGTATCCAAGTATAATCTTTTTTAAAGGAAGGAATCCACTCTTTTTAGTTCATTTTTCAAAATACTTCCATTCGTACACTCAAGAAACAAGTCCATTCATTAGTTTTTTCCACAATTTCTCATACACTCACGAAACTTCTCGAGTCTTAGCGACTCTAGGTTGGGGGCACGTTCTTGTGGGGAAGTTAATAGATGACTTAATTTCCATATATACTTTGGGTTTGGAGTACTTCACTTAATTCTCATACTATTTCTAATTTTTATTTTAAGGTGAAGTGTCTAAAGATCGAAGAATATATCAATCAACTTCTAGCTATAAGGTGGTGGGGTTCAGCCAACTATTTTGATTGTGTGATATCATTGAGAAGTTGGAAACACTATTGGTGGGGTTACAGGTAGTTTTGGTGTGTTGGAGGATATAAAATATTAGTGCTAAATTAAACCCAATACCTCTGAGTATTATAATCTTTGGTCAGTCGGAGTAGTCTAATGACTAATCCATTAAGTGGCCTTTGAATAAAGTGGCCGTAAAAAGGTGAGAACATATGTATAAGAGTCAGGCATTCATGAGAGCGGCTTACCACCAACCATATATTCCTCTTAGGAAGAAGCTCACGCCTGCATATCACCAAATGATTTTCACATCAAGTTATGATCGAGACGAAAAATACATATTTACAAGTTTACTCATTGACATATTTAACATATAATCACGTTCGACGACCTAAGCAAAGATCATAAAAATATATTGATCATGCTTTCAGTATTTTTATAAATATAATGAGTCTTATAGAAAATAATGTGCATATAAACATGTTCTGATCATTTGCTTCGCCAATCATCATCTACGACGTACACAGTAACGTACACAGTAACACTTAGATATTGTATGAAATTAGGAATAATATTGTATTATAAACCCAAAAAGGTTTATATAATATTAATGAACTTGGATAAGCCGAACACGAATGACACAGCATGACTGCTTTGTGACTCAAACTCGACTCATTCATGCAATATTAATTTGAATAACTCTACACAAATTATCTCGAGCGGGCGATAAATATTACATGATTAACTAGCTTTCGGTGGAGGTCCATTACTTATAAGGTTGCAGGTCAAAGGGCTTGAATACGACTAGAGAATAAGTGGAGGGCCAGGATATATATTAATAGCAATGCCCTGTCGCATTTCTAACCCATCAAAAGTAGAGCCAATTTGCAAAGTGATAAGCGAGCTCATCCCACCAGGCCGCCCGCCTGATGATCATAGCCCTGTGCACAAAGCCATAGATACATATTCATGGGACCTCCAAGAAAGCATATGGAGTTTTCATCATTTCATCATGTAAAAGTCACTTTTTTCCATCAACTAATAGCTAGCTAGCTTGGACGCTCTTCAAATTCACAAATTAAATGGGATGATGATCATGACTAGTAAGAGCCTGAGATACAAATTTCAACCTATGGCCCTGAGGTTTTACAACATATTTATGGGTGTCTATAAAAGATATATGCCAGACACATGAGAACTAATAAATATTGAAAAAATGAAGAAGAATATACTTGTACCAAAAATTAAGAGAAAAGACGTACGTCTTGATCATGATCATGATTAATATGCATGTTGCACATGCAGGCCGCCGGTCGCACTACATGAGCTCCATATGCCTATATATATATAGGAGCTAGGCTCTATAATTAAGTGCCATACACACATCCATCAGCATACACTTTGCCTCTTAGAACGGATAATATTCTTAGAAAAGAAATTGTAACACAAAAAAATGGATTTCGCACTTTCGTTTTAAAAACGGCGATTGTGGAGATCATGGACATTATAAATTATAAACAAAGTTGAATAATTTGCTGAACTTATATGGGAAAATAGTATATTCTATAGTACCATCATTTTATACATGATGCAGTCCTATTGTGATGATACATTAATTATTATATATCCATCAACTCTTTAATTACTTTATTTTGAAAAATAAGAGCTGATTTAAATGTTGATAGATATTGCAATAGATAATGCAATAAATGAACCATGGTATCAGAGTAATCAAAGATGGAGGAGAAGATAGGTCTGATACGAGAGAGATGAAGTTGAAAGAATGTATTCTTATTGAGTTGAGTTCAATTACAGAGGAATAGGTCTGTATTTATAGACTAATATAGACGTGTAAAAATGTAACTGTAATAATTAACTCACTGTGTAAGCCAATAAAAAACATTACACGTGTTTATTCTAAATTTATTTTATCAATCTATAATAGTGTCGCAAAAGTAGAATATAACATACTCAATTATAAAAAGATGGCTGAAATTATTGAAGTTATAGTTAACAAAAGTTTTATATGCAGTCACTTTTACGTATTTTTTGTATATTCTATTAATATGATTGACTGTATTATTTTTTTAATATAAAATAATTATTTTAATAAATCATAATAATAGAATATATAAAAAATACATAAAAATAACTATATGTAATAAAATTTCGTAAGTAATTATATATAAGGATATATAATATTATATTAATTAGAAAGAGATCAACGGAAAAATTCTCAATTAATCTTAGGCTTATTATTTCGTTGGTTTCTCGATCCCCCACTTCTTCGACATTAATGCCAACTTGATAGGCTATAGCTAGCCATGCATCGTCACACAACAGGACACATTATATAGGGCGGCATCGATCCCAAATGCAAGCTTTATGAAAAGTGATTTAACATATATATGATAATATATTCAAGGAGAGAACCTGAATTAAGAGAAATCCTTGGGACCGGTCGGGCTGGTTTTACTTAAATAACAGCCAGCCAATAACATTCCAACACGTAAGACTTCTACCGAAATAATTATGGACCAACATTACATCTGAACAGCTTAACATCTCCAAAAATCAGAAACCCTTCACTATTTCCGCCTTTGCCATTTTACCCCCAAAATTTGATTTCTCCAAGCTGAAGCCCCACGATTTCCTTCCAGTCGAAGCCCTCACATTTTCTTTCAGCCATCACGATTTCTTACATCGGCGCCCCACGATTTCACCCTTTGCGATTTCACCCTCACGATTTCTCCAAGCTGAAGCCGCACGAAGCCCTTTGTGATTTCGAAACCCTCATGATTTCTCCACGAAGCTCTGCCCTCACGTTTTCTCCAAGCTGAAGCTCACACGATTTCTCCGATTTCTCCAAGCCCTTGCGATTTCGTGGCTCCCTTTCGAAACTCATCTCACCGTTGCGAGACCCCTTTCATCTCTTGTTTCATCTCTTCCGTCGGAAAATCACTGATCGCTGCGAGGGGTCGGTCATCTCTTTCGTCTGTTTGCACCGCTGCCCAAGAGCTTTTGAAGTTCCACCGCCACTAGCTCACTCTACGTCGACAGATTTCAACCCATTAATGAAGAATTCCATCGGAAAATCACTCTCTCGCTGCGAAACCCATTTGGTTTGCTTGTGATTTTTGGTCTACGAAACCCATTCCCAACTCCCAAATATGTTCCATATTTGGAGGCAAAAGAACGTAGCAACAATCTAACAATCCATCTACGTTTATAAAATCTCAAAAATTTTGAAACAAACCCCGATGCAAAGATAGAGAGAATGACCAAAGCTTTTGTTTTTCATGCTTGTATTGCTTTACTGCCGTTTCAGTCTTTTTGGTCTTTTTGAGCCATCATCTCTCTCTTCCATTGTCGTTTCAAGAAAATTTGAAGCAATACAAAGATTTTAGAAAGAGAGAACCAAATCTTGACCTTCACAAAGTCATTGTTTAGAAATCAAGAATTGGAAGTAAATCTTACATGAAAATTGAAGAATCGAGGCAGGAAAAAGTTACCCAAAATCCCAAAAGCGTAGCCAAGTTTTCAATAAAGATTGAAGAGGGATGGAAGAGAGCAGTGTACAGAGACGCGTTGCGGCAAGGGGGGTTTGGGGGTGAAGTAAATTGCCTGCAAAATCGTATGAGGTGCGGTCTTTGTGCAAAGGGGAGAAGGGCAGATGGCATGAGGGCATATACATTGTGATTCTCTATGACTAGGTGCATTTGCCTTCCAGTGCTTTTTCCTACGTGGCATAAGATGAATGGTGGGCTGTTTTTGTGTGATTAACAGCTCGACCGGTGTGAAGTGCCTCTTCTGAATTAATAAGTCGGCATGGGCGTGGGTGGGGTGGAAATAGAATTGATGCCCTCTTCGATCGGAAGATCCAAAAGGATATTATATATATTTTTCATTGGACCAGTAGTATTGGTTTATAGATATATATATATATATATATATATATATATATATATATATATATATATAAATAATATCCAACAATCGATCGATCCCATAAATCTCATTCAGTTTCAATGGCTTTGTACACGTTCTAGCACACGTCCCTTGTTGAAATTAAAAGATGCAATGGCATCTACAATAGCCACGGTTTCACTTAATAAGGATGCAGCTGTTACATGAAGAATTTTGTTATGCATTATGAGCTGTCAATATTCTTTTATTTGTTACAATTGTAATCTATATATAGACACACACGGACTAAGAATCATTTATACAAATTCAGTTAGTGCCTTTTCCAGCTTTTTGTTACTCTCGTCGTCTTCATACTCAACTCTATTTTTCATTTCCTGTATCACTGTCAATATGGTATCATGAGCCATGACAAATACCCCATCAGACACTGAAGACGCCCATTCCTCTCCTATTTCCAATATACCTTCCAATCCACAAACAGACCCACACCACCCCGCTAGCCCCTATTATATTCAGCCTGGTGAAGGAGCATCTTCACCATTAGTTCTCGATTTACTCACCACTGAGAACTATGTAACATGGGCAAGAACTATGCGTCGCCCCCTCAATATCAAAAATAAAATTGGCTTTATCGATGGCAAAATTCCCAAACTTTCCAACACTGCAAACTCCTTATATGCACCATGGAAACGCTGCAATGATATGGTGATAGCATGGATATAACATTCGGTTGGCTTTGAACACAGGTCAAGCATAGCTCATGCTGACACTGCTGCAGCTGTTTGGAGTGATCTTCGAGAGCGATTCTTGATTCAAAATGCTCCCAGAATTTTTCAACTCACCAAGTCAATCTCGGCACTCACCCAAGATGAGGATTCAGTTAGTCAATATTATAACAAATTGAAGAGCTTCTGGGATGAGCTGGAAATTTATGAACCTATGCCTTCATGTACGTGTGGAGCTATCAAGACTCTTTAATTATGTTCTCACTGCAACATTTCGAGACATTCCCTGGAATGCTGCTTCAAAGCCAACCCCAATCTTCCCGTGTGTACACATTGCCGCATACCAGGACACACCAAAGACAAATGCTACAAACTAAATGGATTTCCTCCAGGTCACAAAAACAATTCCAGATTTAAATCTTATGCTAATCAATCTTCACTTGAACAGGGGCAAATTGGCAATGGACCATCCATTACTCAAGAGTAGTATAACCAACTTATCGCCTTGCTCCAACCCTCCCAATCTCCAACACTCACTTCCGCAGCAAACCAAGCCGGTTCTAGTTCATCAGCCATTGAATTCTCTCCAGTCTCTAGTATTCACTCTTGTCATTTTTCAAACACCTCACACAACATCACTAAATCTTATCACTCTTGGATAATTGATACTGGAGCTACCAATCACATGATCTATAGCCCCCATCTCTTCACACATAACGTGTCATTTGTTTCACATACAATCAAGCTTCCCAATGGTAGCTCCACAAAAGCCATGCACATTGGTGATATTCAACTTTTTGAAAACTTCATTCTCAAGCATGTCTTATGCGTACCAGATTTCTCTTTCAATTTACTTTCGGCTAAATTGTTAACCACACATTCTTATTGTTGTCTTCTATATTTTTCTAACTCTTGTTATATTCAGGACCTTTCATCCTGGAAGACGACTGGCATGGGGACAATGCATAATGGCCTTTATCATCTTCAAACCTCAACACCAGCTCCTAATGCTTTACAAAATTTTCTTTCTACTTTCTGTTCTAGCTATGTTAACACCACAAATGTTTCAAAGTTTGATGAATACACATTATGGCATTACAGACTTGGACATAGTTCCATGACCCAACACGTCTTGAATAAAACTCGAACATCAAATTCAAAACTCACGACTTCATCTTCATTGCCCTGTGAAATCTGTCCACTCGCGAAATAGCATAAACTTCCATTTCCTCAATCTCATACCATGGTTACCAAGCCTTTTGATTTAATTTTCGTCGACATTTGGGGCCCAAATTCAACACAAGCCTACAATGGCACCTGGTTCTTCCTTACAATTGTAGACCAATTTACCCGATGCACATGGATATATTTACTGCAAAATAAATCAGAAGCTCGTGCATCAGTCCAAAACTTTTTTTCCCTCGTCTCAACACAATTCAACACTCCAATCAAAATAATCAGAACCGATAACGGTGTCGAGTTTCATATGCCAACATTTTACAATTCTAAAGAAACAATTCACCAACTCACATGTGTTGCCACCCATCAACAAAATGCTCTTGCTGAACGTAAACATCAGCACATATTGAATGTTGCTAGAGCCTTGAAATTTCAATCCGACTTATCTATGAACTATTGGACAGAATTCATTAACACTGCCATTTATTTGATCAATCGAACTCCTTTTCCTCATATGCACTAAAAGTCACCGTTTGAAATACTTTACAATCAAGAACCCACATATTCCCATCTCAAAACATTCGGCTACCTTTATTTTGCCTCAACACTCAAGCAAGGTCGTTCAAAATTTGCACCCTGAGCTCGAAAATATTTATTCATCGGCTACCCATATGGAGTGAAAGGATACAAACTCTTGGACCTCACTACCAATCAAATCTTCTTTTCCCGTGATGTTGTCTTTCACGAGCACATTTTTCCTCTCAAACAAACCTCCATCGACATTCAAGATTTCAATACCACATGCACCACCCCTTAGCCCATATATTTTCCCTACTGACCACCTCAATCACGAAATCATATTACTTGACACTTCTCCCGAACCCACAAACACCTCCCATACTACCTCCCCTTCACCTTCTCAACCCAACCTCACCAATAATATTCACTTTCCAACTCCTCCTCCACCTCCACCTCCATGTTGATCCACTAGAATTCGAACTGCCCCTGCATACATTAAGGAATTTCACTACAATGCACTATCTCCCTCCTCGTTAGATTCCAAAATTCCAATGCACTATCTCCCTCCTCGTCAGATTCCAAGATGAAAGCTACTGGATTCTCTTCCAGCACAAGTTTGCATATTCCTTATCCCCTCTCCTCTGTTTTATCTTACACTTCATTCTCACAATCTTTCAAGGCATTTACCACTTCCATCTCCATTCATACCGAACCCACATCACATATTCAAGCTCTTAAAGATCCCATCTGGCGTGAGGCGATGGAGCAAGAACTTACTGCTTTAGGAAATAATGAGACCTGGTCCATCGTCGAGTTATCCCATGGCAAGAAGCCGATTGATTGCAAATGGATTTACCACTACAAATTCAAAGCTGATGGATCTATTGAACGTGCTAAAGTGAGGTTAGTGGCGAAAGGCTTCACTCAACGTGAAGGTATAGATTTTCATGACACGTTCTCCCCGGTTGCTAAGATGGTTTCCATTTGCACTTTGCTTGCTGTCGCTGCCATAAAAGGATGGGATTTGCAACAGTTTGATGTCAATAACACATTCCTCTATGGAGACCTTAACAAGGAACTCTACATTCGGCTTCCTCCCGGTTTAGCTTCATCAAAATCCAATCAAGTCTGTAAATTATGGAAAAGTATTTATGGACTTCGGCATCACGCCAATGGAACAACAAGCTTTCATCCTCTCTGGCTGAGTTTGGCTTTGTGCAATCTAAATCAGACTATAGTCTGTTCATCAAGCACATGGCTTCTTCTTTCACAGCCCTATTGGTTTACGTAGACGACATCATTGTCATGAGCTCAAACAATACATCCACCGATGAGGTCAAGCAGTTTTTATCCACCAAATTCAAGATCAAGAACCTGGGCTCACTAAAATATTTTCTTGGGATGGAAATAGCTCGCTCAAAGGCTGGAATACAACTTTCTCAATGCAAGTATACCCTGGATATTTTATCCGAGACAGGCTTACTTGCTGCCAAACCCGCCTCTTTGCCAATGGAACCAAATCTCAAACTTCAGAAAGACCAAGGTGATGTGTTTCATGATCCTACTCTATATAGGAAATTAGTTGGTAAGTTGCTCTATTTAACCAACACACGGCCTGACCTTAGTTACAATGTTAATCTTCTAAGTCAATTTATGGAGATCCCACAAGTACCTCACTATAATGCTCTCCTTAAAGTCATTCGGTATCTTAAGGGTAACCCAGGCCAAGGTTTATTTTTTCCTACCACTTCCTCCCTCAAACTCACTGCCTACTCTGATGCAAATTGGGCCAATTGCCTAGACACCAGGAGATTAACAACTGGGTTTTGTGTATGTATTGGCAAGTCTCTTATTGCTTGGAAATAAAAAAAAAAAAAAAAAAACAGCGCACCGTTTAGGATCCTCACCTGAATCGGAGTATAGAGCCATGGCTACAGTCATGTGTGAACTTACTTGGCTTTGGTATTTTCTTCAAGACCTCCACATTCCAATTTCTGATCCAGCCACTTTGTATTGTGATAACTTAGCTGCAATGCATATCGCTGTCAACCCTGTGTTCCTCGAGTGCACCAAGCACATCGAACTAGATTGCCATCTTGTTCGTGACAAAGTCTTAGCTGGACAAGTTGCCACTGCCCACGTTCCCTCTTCTGAGCAGTTAGCTGATCTGCTTACAAAACTGATGCATGCTCCAACACTTACTCGATTATTATCCAAGATGGGAGTACAAAATATATACTCTCCATCTTGCAGGGGGATGTTGAAATTAAAAGATGTAATGGGATCTACAATAGCCACGGTTCCACCAGATAAGGATGTAGCTGTTACATGAAGAATTCTGTTATGCATTATGAGCTGTCAATATTCTTTTATTTGTTACAATTGTAATATATAAATAGACACACACGGACTGTGTACAGTGTAAGAATCATTTATACAAATTCAGTTAGTGCCTTTTCCAGCTTTCAATTACTCTCGTCATCTTCATACTCAATTTTGTTTTTCATTTTCTGCATCACTGTCAATATCCCTAGCTAGCTAGCAAGCTTAATTGGTGATGCTCTCTAAAAATAAAATTAGTGTAGTCGCAATTAATGGTGGGTTATCCATGAGAATCTGAAGCACTCCTAGCTCCATGCAAGTTAAGGGACGAAGAAAGATGAAGCACAGGGCCGGGATTAGGTTTGACGAAATAGGTATAGCTTTGGGAAATGTGCATTTCCAAATTAAGAAGGAAAAGAAATGAGGCATATTTAATTTTCTTGCAGGCAAGAGATCAAGGGAGGATCGATGGGGATGGCAATATATAGTAGTCGACACTACTTTTCTTCTGATGCGGAAATGACGCTGTGGGTACATGCATGTGAAGCAGTATTAGTAGAAGTAGTGCTTGTTTCTTTCACTTCTGTCGTGTCTTTTTCCTTTGCAATTTCATATATCAATATATATATATAATATTATATTATATATATTTCTTTATCCAGATCCACATATCTCTCTAATTTTCGCAATATTATATATTTCTGTTTGTCGAGTTCTAAATACATATTAATTTTTGTCCCCCTATATATATAAGATTATATTAAGATAAGAATTAAGGTCATAATATTTAAGCTACGTATATATATACATCGATCTCTCGCGCAGGATTTTTTATTTTTTATTAAAAATACTTTTGAATCATCTTTATATATGAGGATATGAAATTGGTTTCAGCATTTACAAACATACGCGTGCGCGCGCCCACACACACACACACATATATATAAATGGAGTATCTATCTCTAGATCATAGCTTTCATGTTCTGCACAGAAAACACGTGTTTTGTGATATAGCACTTGCATCATGCATGCACCGCGCCAATTCAATATTGTTCTGGACGGAGGTGGGATGGACTTGATCTTGGAAAAAAATGGCTATCGATCAGATTATCCATTCTACCGAAAGTGTTCTAGTTTTCAATGGGCATGCTAGATTTGTTTGGATATTCAGTCTGTAGATGCAATACAACGTTAGGAGGAATGAGCCTAACATTCCAAAAAAGGGGCCGCAAGAGAGGCAATGAAAGGAACGGCCTGAGAGTGAAAGCACTGATCATCAAGGGAATCAATGAGAAGGACTAGAACAAGAGTGCTTAATGTTTGTGAACGAGAGCTCCGAAAGAAAAACAACAGATCATTAGCTGGCTCCGGCCTGATCATCACAGTACAAATATTACTCATTTGGTTCAAGAGACACAAATGCGTACTTTATCCTCCAGCGATGTACTATATATATATATATATGCCGATCTAAAGCCATCGGATGATCGAGTAGTACTGCATGAATCATGCATGCATAAAATATAGAGGAGGAACTACATTTATCCTCTCAAACTACCACTACTTATATATAAATATATACATATATATATATGTATATATATATAGTAAACAATTATTACAAGCTATCAAAATTATTATTTTGCTTCCAATTAAAACATAAGTTGTCATGTGAACATAATTAAGATATGGCTTTAGATGGATGAAAAATAGATTATGTGATTGAATACATGCATTTGAATGTTAAGGTGGGAGCTCTAATTAAATTCTTAGAGAAATAATAGTTTGGGATAAAATGAAAGCTTCATATTGTAAAAAATAGTTATAAATTGATCAAGAAGATAAGGACCAAGGTGTAATTTATCTAAAGAAAAAAGTATCACTACAGTCATATATATCCTACTTAAAAAAAGATAAAGAAATAAAGAAGAAGAAGAAGAAGCTGCCATATCAGTATTAGTCATGTTTTTACAATTAAGAAAAACTCAAAAAATATTAATTACAATGTAATTTATGTATTGCCCCATATGATAAGGATAAGAATAAGTGGTGTATAGGATCTCACATTGCTTGGGAATGTGAAGTTTTTAATCTTTATAAGGTTCCAATGTGGTTCCAATTATATCATTATCTAGTCATTTTGAAGTATGTGTCTTATAGTTTGGGCCTTTTATTGGGGCATTACAATTAGAGCCCCATTCAAACTTTATAAAGAGCATGAACTTCTCATTCTCAAATAATGTGGGATTCCCCATATACCACCTATCTTTATCCTTATCATATGGGATATTACAACTTAATTCTTTAGAGATTAACAATTCAACTCTCAAGCTTAACGCTAAACATTGATGGTGCATCCAAAGACATGCTGCATCCAGGTTCATTAGACTGTGGGGGAGTCTTCAAATCTTCTACTAGCAAGCTATTTCATTATCGGATTCTCCGACCATTTGGGTAACCTAGCCACGTATGGTGCATGCTTTGGGTAACACTTAATTATGTTTTTCTACCATTTAATTTGCAGCATCCTAAACACATGGTAATTTATAATCATCTACGTACACTTTGCTGGAGAGAACAAGTATCCCACATTTTTGAAGTTAATATTTTAGCTTTAATATAGTTTTAGTTTAGTTTGCAATTAGTTTAGTTCTCTTTCTGGCTATACCTTTTGGTTTTATACACTACAACATAATTTGTATTTTGTGACAGAAGAAACCGTCACAAAAATGGACTAAAACATCACCAAATACATTTGGTGACAATTTGAAACCGTCACCACGATTGTCACCAAATGTGTGTCACAAAATACAATTGGTGACAATTTGCTGTGCAAACGTCACCAAGAGTACTTTCAGTGACGGTTGGAGATGTTCTGTTTGGTATAACGTTCGAACGTGACATTTTTTTGTGAGGGTTGAAAACTATCATAGAAAGTAACTTTCGAACGTATGACATAACATTAGAACATCAACCCGACCAATTGGCATTCGAATGACAAAAGTTGGCATTGTTAGAACGTATCATTAAAACGTTTGAACGTTTATATGTTTGAACCTTAACTGTAATAAACATTCTAATTTTAGTTTAAACGTGAACGAACCAATATTCGAACGTAATTAGTATAACATTCGGAGGCTAATTCGAATGTTAATGAAGAAGCGTTTGAATGAATGTGTGTATGTTTGAATGCTTATTCGAACGTTAATTATTTAAACATTCGAATGTTTTGTTAGTTTGAGTGTGTTTACATTAGAATGTTGAGTTGTATGTTGGAACGTTATTCTTTTTTTATTTATTTTTTATTTTTTTATTTTGTTCAATTACGTTCGAATGTTTGTTTGAATGTGAACCAACGTTCGAACGTTTTTTATTTACATTCGAATGTATATATCAAAAATACTAATTTCATAAAATTAAAAAAATTAAAAAACATACCAATTGTATCTTATTTACACACAATCCTTTAATAACAAACAATGTCTTATAATGTTTCAAAATTAGATATTAAAAATTATATACACTGATAAAATTCATTTCTTCTTCTTTCCTCGCCCACCGCGATTCTGTTGCATAGACATAATATGCTCCATTTGCACCATCATCTCCCGCTGCACTTGCTCTTGGACTTCACTGCGTATTCTTTCCTTTTGGTCTCCCTGTTGGTTTGACAAACGTGTCTCTAAATGAGATTGTTGTTCTAAGAGGGACTCCAACTCTTGCTGTCTCGACCTTATATACTCATTCTTGCACCATGAAGCTTTTAAATCTTTGGTAAGATTATTAATTTTTGAAATCGATGAGATTGAGGAAGATGAATTGGAGGAATGCTTGAAAGATCGTCCTAAACCTCTTGCCATACTAGACTTGGGCTCGAGCACCTGCGTGAATATGTCTATGTCACTTGGAGAGGATTCCCCAAAAGCTAACTATATTTCCATCATTTTTTCCTGCAATTGGAAAGAAAACACATAATAAGTAACGTATTAAAAGAAATACAAATAAAAAATAATCTAGATAACACGTTGTATAATTTATTTAACAAAATTAACACTGCTTACATAATTATCTGCAGCAGCAGGATCCATCCACTCACTACGCTCATTAGTGTGAGCAGCGACATAGATATGAACGAGGGAAAAGTTATCAGGATTATCACATTTCTAACAAAGCGACATTAGCAATTTTAAAAAAAGTGTTAGTACAAATATTAAAAAATATTAGAAAAATAAATTAATTCTATAATATATTAATTACCATTTTTTCAGCAAGACAGTTGAATGACCTTGAGCCGGCATGATGTTGGACAGTCAGAGCGGATCTATTTCGTGTATTTATAGCACTTAAGTGTTACAACATTAATTAAGAATGTTAATTGTAATATATATACATATAATATATAGAACAAACATAACTGTAAATAATTGAAGGAAATAAATCCAGAATAATTGATAATCTGGAGATGCGAAAAAATCACAATACTTTTCTAATCGTCTAACTTCATTTGCTGGAAAGGGGATTGCTCAGCCTCTTCTAATGTCTCAAACTTCTTGAAGTGATCGTGACATCTTCCCTTGTGACATCAAAATAGTGTAGCCATTAACTCATTCACAGTTCTCAAATCCTTGCTACAGCCAAAGTTGAGGTCAAATTCATCCTAATAAGTAAATTATGTAAAAAATATGATATACTAATTTAGGTGAAAAAAATGGATTCTCAAAGTAAACTCACCAATACACAATTCCAAATGTGCTCCTTAACCTTATTTGGAACATCTCTCCATGATTGCACATGAAATGGAGTATAAGTGTGGACTACTGTGCCAATATAGGAGGAAAGCACTACTGCACTATCATCCACTCCTCTAGTATAATTATTAGGAATGGTGACCTTGAGTTTTCCATGTCTTTGATTTTTTTCTAAAGAAATGCCATGTGTATAGCCACGAACGCGACGAGCATATGCATCAACTTATAGATAATAGTATAATTAATTAATTATATAGTTATTGAGACAAAAGTATTAATATATAATTAATTACCATAAACATTTCCTTACTGGTAGGTGTCAACTGGCTATTGTTCTCTGCCGTGTTAACTTGATCTTCAGGAGCAAATTCCTTGGATGGGGAGTCCTTAACGGGTTCAGGACTTGAACTTGGCAGAGGAGGCACATTTCTTCGTTGTCGTTTTGGCAGCATCATTGAAAATGATTAATATAATAAAGAAAATTAATTAGAAGAAATTATGAAAAGTATAATATTCTACAGTCATCTATATTGTAAAATATTTTTTTCTACTTTTATTCTTCATCTTCAGATATATTTTTCATGCTTGTTTCAAAATCTCCCTCAGTAATATCTTCGTCATCATCATCAACCACTTCTTCATCCTCCTTATGTACTTCCTCCTCGGATTCTTCTTAGTTTTTTTATTTTTCTTTCTCACTTACTTGAATTGAATGATCATTTAATAAGGACGGGTCAAGATGGACTGGTGGGATGTCACCTCAATACAAGGGGAGCAAATTGAGTGCACCGAGATCAACAAACAAGTTAATATCTTCTCCATCTTCTTGGTAGGCATCTGCAATCGGAGTTTCATATTCATCTCCACTATTCTCGTAATCCACACTTGTTCAAGCTTCATATATATTTTGAGGGACAAATTTTTTATACGACTCACTAAGTTATCTCTCCACTATTTTCATTAGCGCCTTTCATTGGATCAATCAAGTAATAGACTTAGGTAGCTTGACAAGCCAATACAAATGGATCATCTTCGTACCATTTAGATGCAGTATTAACACTTGTAAAGTAATTATCCTTATGTATTGAAACCTAACCACCGCCTAGATCCCACCAATCACATTTAAAAACATATGTTATCGTCCCACCAAAATATTTCAATTCGATAATATCACGTATGACACCATAATAGTCAACATCATCTGTTCCATGACTCACCTCGACCAACACACCACAATTTTGAGTCTTTCTACTACGTTCACAGTTTAGAGTATGGAATCTATAATCTCGAACCGTGCATGCAGTGTATCGAAGTTTTGAGGGACCACAGGCCAATGCATAAAATTCTTGAGAAACTGATCTGTGATCACGAGCATGTTGCTCCAAAATCTATCAATTGAAATAGTATATACTTATTAAAAGTTACCCAGAATTAAAAGTTTTAAAATTTAACATATATGTAATTTTTGTTCATACACGTTGTTCAAACCATGCAGGAAGTTCTTCCTCGTGTCTTGCCTATATTTTCTTTATGCCTTCCGTCCTAAGTTTGTCCATGTGCTCACTGTATATAAATGCAAATAAATATAATTGAGCACAAAAGTTATAGTTAAAATTTTTTAACTAGAATTACTCGAAGCATGCAACGACATACTTGAGATAGTCATCAATTTCCTGATAATTATTCAGCACGTACCACCAAAATTTACCTAACTCTCCATCAATTAAATCTCAATCTATTTGTGCACCCAATGGTCGTACATTCTGAGAAAACACTGATAGCTCATGAGAAGGAAAAATAGCAAGATCAGCATTTCGCTCTTGACGATTAAATTGTGTCTCAACACCACAAAGATATAGAGAGCAAAATGTTAACCATTCATCGTGTATATAGGTCTCTGCTATTGAACCCTCAACTCTACCTTTATTCCCAACAGTGCGCTTTAATCGACCCAAATAACTTTCAATTGGATACATCCAATGGAATTGCATTAGTACACCCAACAATATCTCTCGGGATAAATGTATTGCTAAATGCACCATGACATCAAAAAATGATAGTGGAAAGATCTGCTTGAATTTACATAGTATAGTAGCAATGTTTTCTTCCATCTTCTGCAACATATCTCGATTTACTACCCAAGTGCATAAATCCTTAAAAAATATACAGAGTTCAGATATGGCAACACGTACATTAGATGTCAACTTCTCACGAATTCTCACCTGTAATAACTTCTGCAAAAATATGTGATAGTCGTGACTTTTCAATCCACTAATTTTTCAGTCATCAGGGCTCACACATCTACCGGTATTTGAAGCATACCCATCTGGCAATTTTACACCTTGTAACCATTTGCGGAAGTCCATCCTCTCCTCCCTCGTTATCGAAAAACATGCATTCGGCATGACCACCTTGTTGGCTTCCACCCCAAAAGTAGATTATGTTTAATTCTCATTCTCTCAAGATATTTCCTCTTCTTGATCACGTCCTTCATCCTTTTGTTAATGCTCATCAATGTATCCAATATATTATCACAAATATTCTTTTCTATGTGCATTACATCCAAACTATGTCGTAATATGCAAGACGACTAATAGGCAAGTAAAAACAAAAATACTACACTTTGTCTATTCAATTCTGCTATGCCTCGTTTTCTGTTGTTCTCTCTTCGACCTTTGCCAAAATTGTTCCTTTTAATATATACTATTTATTCACTATATCTTCCCCAGAAAACTCATTTGGTGCAATTATGTCCTCTACTCTCTCATCAAATTTAGCGTATTATGTTTTCCATGCATGATTTGTGGGTAGATAACTTTGATGACCAATGAAACAGAGCTTCTGAGAATATTTTAACCACTCACTAGCAGTTTCTTTATTATATGTCAGACATGCTAACTTCCCTTTAGTATTCCAACTGGAAATATTCCTATATGCGAGAAAGTTATTTATCGTCTACATTACCGCACATGCATCAGTAAAGATGTTAACGTGGATGAATCATAAGTTCTGACGCTTGTTTCCTATAATTCTTTCAGCTCTTCAATCAACGGTTGCATGTATATGTCAATGTCATTCCAGATGATCTCGGGCCAGGGATAAGTAAAGTTAACAAAAAGTTGGGGGCCTTCATGCACCTCCACGATAGAAGATTGTACAGAATCTACACTACGGGCCAAATGCTATAACTTGTACTCATATTTTCAAAAGGATTGAATCCTTCGGTTGTGAGTTCCAGGAGTACGTTCCAAGCTTCCATCCCAAACTCTGGGTATTGATTATCGAAGGATTGTCATGCAAGTGAGTCAGCTGGGTATTGATCATTGAAAGATTGCCACACAAGTGCGTCATCCTTAACTCTTTTCTCCTTGTGCCACCTCATATCATGAATTGTTTTCTTACATATATATAGTCTTTATAACCTAGGTCTCAAGGGAAAATATCGCAACACCTTAACCGGCACATTTTTCTTACCCTTCCACATTGACTCTCCGCATACAAGACACGCTTGTTTCTCCTCGTTCTCATTCCAGAACAAAACACAATCATTCTTGCATGCATGTATGGACTTGTACTCAACTCTAATCCATTTCTCAACTGTTTCGCTTCATAAATATTCTTTGTTAATGCAGACCCTTCGGGAATCTCCTCATTAAATAAGTCCAATACTATGTTAATTGCTTTCGTCGACATCCCACATAATGATTTAATGTGAAGCAACCGCACAATAAATGACATTTTAGAATGTTTTGTATAGCCTTGATAAAGGTCGCGCTTTGCATCTTTCCATATTAGAGTGTGTTGCCCAGATGACTAACACAAGAGGGGGGGTGAATTGAGTTGTATTAAAAAAATAACAATTATAAATCAAATATATAATATAAACTATAAACAAAATATGAAATAACAATAAATATAAAGAGTAAGGGTAAGAGAGAAGCAAACTCAGTATGTTAACGAGGTTCGGCCCCACTGCCTACGTCCTAGCCTCAAGCTACCCCTTGAAGATTCCCAAATTCACTATTCAACCTCCTTCAGGTGGAGATAGAAACCTATTACACCTTTGAACAACACTGCTACAAAGGATCCGTGTAGAACACCCTCTACACTTGTAATTACCTTACACGTGGTGATTCAAATATTCCTAGTGTAGAATACTTTCTACACACACAAGGTTATACACACCCTTTTTCTGATACAAGAGCTAATAGTGGGTAAGTTATCAGAAAAAACTTCTCAATGAGTGAAATAAGAACAATACAACGCAAACTATATCTCTCAAAATGAACAAGGATTAAGGCTCAATGCTTAGAGAAGAGAAAATGAAAGTTTTGAATGAATGTTGTATGTTCTTGGTGTTATAAATGTGAAGCTCTCAAATGATCTATTTATAGGCATATGAGACTTCATATTCAAATTAAAAAAGATTCACATGTCAAAAATAACATCATTCACTTTTTTCAAAAAATTCAAATAAAATGTTCTTCTTTTTCAATTGTCAAAGACGACATCATTCACTTTTTCAAAAAAATCAAACCTAATATTTTACTTTTGGCATATGACAAAAGGAGCACACTTTCCTTTTCAAAAAATTCAAAACTAATCTTTTACTTTTTGCAGATGACAAAAGGAGCACACTTTCCTTTTCAAAAAATTCAAACCTAATCTTTTACTTTTTGTATATGACAAAAGGAGCACACTTTACTTTTCAAAATTTTCAAACAAAATCATCTACCTTTTGTATAAGTCTAAAAAAGCATCAATCACTTTTGAAAATATTCAAATAAAACATGCACATGTGAAAGATGACAATCAATCATCTTTAATATTTTCAAAGTTCAACTCTTTAATCAAGGCATGCACATGTAAAAGATGACAATCAATCATCTTTAATATTTTCAAAGTTCAACCCTTTAATCAAGGCATGCACATGTAAAAGATGACAATCAATTATCTTTCAAAATTTTCAAATTTAATTTTCAAAAATATTCATGCACATGTGAAAAATGTATTTTAATGCTTTATGATAAAATATTAATTTTGACCATTAATCCTAATTTCAAATTTTAAGAGATTTACAACATTACTCTATGACTTTAATGTGAACTTGTTTCCTTCTTACTCATGCTTGGTTCTTTGATGTGCTTGACTCCATTGTGTGGACAACTTGAGCTTGAAACTCCTTTATTATTTGAATTCATTTGTTATCATCAAAATCCATATGTAGATTTATAATCACATGAAACTTGAAACCTTGGTTCAACAGAGTGAAATTTTTAGAATTAGTTTCTCGACCACTTGAGGCATTGTCGTCAACCTCATCCATAAACATCTTAGCTTCAATGTCACCCAACATCTCCTCTATCTCATCCTGCTCATAATCATCATCCATGTGCCGCAAATAATTCGGATGGCCAAACAAGGCATTAGCTAATTGTGCATACGACTCACCATGCAGTACTCATTGGGTATACCCCAGATCCATACCGTTCACAAATATATGACTTTCAGTTTCATCTAACCCTATCGCACACAAATTTTTACACCCTTGACATGGACACTTAATGTAATCACAACTATCAATAGATGTCCTTGCAAAATCGATGAAGGTTCTTACTCCACGAGCATAAGGTACATAACCTTTCCAAGTCTATCGCCTAGACGCATCCAACTTTTGTTCATTTCTAAAAAAGTTGTCTATTAGTAATATGTGCAGAGAAAAGTCACATGCATGTCATGCTCCAATTTGAACTGGTCTTTCAATAAGGTAGTTGGTCCTATCTCATCCGAGATTATATTATCCATGTTGCACATATTTCATCACTCTACTACTTTCCATGTCAGTAAAAATTTTGGCAGCACCTCCACATAATTCTCCAAGTATACATGTTCATATAGAGAGATTGTGACCCTACAAATAGTATACCTGAAGATCAGTAGAGGAAGACATCGAAATATCATACTAAACGTGTTCAGTAAGAGTAACAAGAATGTGCAATACAGATAATATAATCACAAACTGTCTACACTAGACAATTCAGGAATTAGTGTATATCTAAATATATACTAATTTCCAAATGGGTCTAAGGTTATTTATGCAATGTCACACAATATCTTATAAAAAACACTATAAAAAATATTTCCTTATTATTTGAATTAAAAATGTCAAACAAATATAATAATGTTATATTGTTAAACTAGAGCTTAGATGGAAGAATATGCTCACAAGCTACTTGTCTTGTAGACAACGATTGAAAATGATCTTGAAGAAATATCTAAATTTATGTCTAATTACTTAACTGTCACAAACTATCTGGCCTTGATAACTCTCAAGGCCGAAGAGAGTTTGACAGTTAAGCAATTTGACAGACATTTCTTCAAGATAATTCTCAATCGTTCTCTCCGAAACAGGAAACTTGTGAGCATATTTATAATATCTCTCTCTAGTTTTACACTATAATATTACTATTTGTTTGACATTGTTAATTTATATAAAAAATAAAAATGATTAGTTATGGAAAAGAAGCTTCAAATTTTTCAAAAGGCAACAAAGTATTTTAATTGAAAGTTCCTAAATTATAATTTTAATTATTATTATCCATTGGAGATTATATATATTAATTGTTATTATATATATATATATATATATATATTTTATTATAAGTGATACTTATTTATTTCTTCTTATTTATATTATAACTTAGTACAAGCACATATTAGTTATAATTAGTATTATGTCTAAAATGTTTACTAATATCTATATACTTAATTGAGTGAGTATATAGTATATAGAATATCTATATAGTATATTCTAATTAAACATTTATTTGATCCATTATTATTTACTCTCTAATTTATATTAAATATAGAGTAATTTATTTCTTCAAACTCTCAACTTATTTGGTGGGTTCAATACCTCTTTTTTGAAGAGTATTTCGCTTTATTAATATATATTAATAATATTGTGATTTGAAAAGTCATAAGGGTAGGAATATTTCATGTGTTACCACCAAATATATTTATTATATGTATATTATACTTTATATATAGTTAAGTTATTTACTTATAAGTTGCATAATAATCATATTCTAATTAAACTAGTATGAATATATTATATATACTTATTACATATTAAATATTTATTCTAATATTAAATGTTAACAATAATCACAACAATTACACATATTCACAAAATATTTAATAAATATTCACACACAATAATCACAACAATTTCACATATTCACAACATATTTAATAAACATTCACACACAAATTCACAATCTATAAACATATTCATCACATATTAAAAAAATTCACAAACAATAATCGCAATAGATGCATATATATATATATATATATATATATATATATATATATATATATATATATATATATATTTATTTATATATTTTGGGGAGAGGGGTTTCGAACTCCAGATCTCCATTTTGGAGGCTGTGGGGTTTATGCCAATTAGGCGACGGGCCTTTGGCCACAATATATGCATATATTGACATATTTCCAACATATAAAAATTCACAAACAATAATCACAATATATAAACATATTCCCAACATATTCAATAAAACAAACAATAATCACAATATATGCAAATATTGACATATCCACAAATAAATTCACAACAAAGTTTAGAAATATACCTAGTCCAACAAAAAAAATGTATCAAATCAAATAGTTGATTACAAGCACTGCCAAATAATCCTTCAAAAAATATACAAACATAAATAGTTCACTTAGAATAAATTTATTAACAAATAACAAAAAAATTTTCTAAGTAAAAATAATCTCACCTTACCCCTCTTCAAGAACAAACCAATTTTTATGGATTAGCAATTACTTTCTAACTCTCTCTCTCACTCTAACCCTCTCTCACGGAATTTCTCTCTCTCTCTCTCTCTCTCTTCCTAGGCATGCTCTCTATCTCCATTCTCTGTTTCGCACACGGGATTAAGGAAAAATGAGGCCGCTTTCAATCCCGTGCATGATTTCATTATAAAACATTTCATTTGTTCTAACGTTCGAACGTAAATGTTATACGTTCGAACGTTAACATTTATAGCCTAGTTTTCAAATAGAATGTTCAGGCGTTCAAAAATATATATAATTTACGTTCGAAAGTTTATTATATGAACTGGCAGCATGAGTGAGAATTTTTTTGCATTTTTTAACGCCCGAAGGTAAATAAAGTAATGTTCGAATGTTTATTATTATATTTGGAAAAACGAGCGGGAGATTTTCCCACATTTTTCTAATGTCCAAACGTTTATAAAAAGAGATGAGGAAATGAGCGGGAATTTTTCCGTACTTTTTTCACATTCGAACGTTAAATAGAAACATTAGGCTGTTTCATATTTTATAACTAATATTAATTTGTTTATATATTAATATTAATATGTTATAACTATTAGTTATATATCTTCTAACTAATATATAATATTTTTTATTAATATATAACATAATATATATAGTAATATATATTAATATAATATGTTTATAAATAATATATAAATTTGCTGCCTCCCATATGCAAATTTATAGTATATTACATATATACTATAATATATACTTATATAATATACTATATATATACTAGACTATATATATCATATATATTATATACTTTACTAGTATAATTGTAGACTATATATGTTTATACTATATAGCAATAAACTATATATAAACTTATATAATATACTAATACATATACTTTTATATGCTTGTATAATATACTATATATTATATACTTTACTAGTATAATTATAGACTATATATGTTTATACTATATAGTATTAGACTATATATATACTTATATAAACTTATATAATATACTAGATACTTATATAATATACTATATATATAGTATATATTATAATAGATAAAATAAAATATAATACTTTATATTATATATTAACTATATATAATATTATAATAGGTCATATTTTCTAACGTACAAACGTTCAAACGTACTAAAATATATATAAAATAACTATATATAATATATAATAAGTTAGAACATACTATTTATCACATTTGAACGTTTCATTTTATGTTCGAATGTTAAGTTCATACATATTCGGATGTTTACGTTAACGTCTAAATGTTAATCAAACTAACGTTCGAACATATCTTCTATATAAGCCAAAAATCAAAACAGAAAATGTCATTTTCACGACGTTTCCCGTTTCTCTCCATCGTCAACGTGGCCGTTAAACACTAGTCACCGCCATCAAACTCCGCCACAACCGTCACAAAAAGATAGGCATTCCTATTTTGTCATTATATATATATATATATTAGATTTAGATGAAAAAAATGAGAATATTTAAAAAATTTAGGTGGCTGGAGTTTCAACTCCATTTTTCGGCCACCACAGGTTGCCATTAGCCAAATGACCATCGTAGAAAAGTTTCTTGAAGTGAATACTTCATTTCTACGGTGGCATTCAACCATTTAAACCAAAATGTAGTGATTTTTGAGAATGGTCATTCTATGTCATAACGTTCAGACAAAACGTTCGAACGTGCGACGGTTCAAATGCAAAGCCGTTTGTATTCCACGTTCGAATGTACATTTTAGTACATTCGAGCATTACCTTTATTAGTAGTTATGTTCAAACATTTAATATAAAAATTCAGACATAGAAATTCCCATGTTTATTCGTCATTTTTCCTTTTACATTCGAATGTGTATATTTTACGTTTGCAAGTAAATCTTTATGTTCAACCATCAAAACTCATACGTTCGAATGTGTAAGAAATAACGTTTGAACACACACATTTAAAAAATTTTAGCCGTTATGCAATTAACTTTCTAACATGTATGCTATATGTTCGAATGAGTAGTAATCATGTTTCAACGTTAAACACATACGTCCCAACATTTTAACTTAACGTTCAAATGTATGTCATATTATGTTCAAACGTTAATGCAGAGCAGTTTAAAATTAATACTACTTTGATGCTAATAATTTTTTTTTTCTTTTCTATTTTCATGATATGGCTCATCCTTTGCATACCAGGAAATGGGGGAAGGAAGTAGCCATTGACGACACTACTCGAATTGGGGCTTGCATTGTTATGGTAGAGCGAGAGGTCCTGATTAATCAGTTTGGCGAGCTCAGATGGAAGCAGACAAGCCTCAAAGATGTCTTCCTCAGTAGAGATTGGGGAAATATTTGCACATTGAGGGGGAAGGTATACCCCTCAATGGTTCGGGAGTTCTATATGGGAATGTACTCCATGCCTTAGGAAGCATCCTCTCATACTGTGATTGTACGTAGTGTGTCGTTTGAGATTTCACTAGATGTTATCGCCGACCACGTCAGGATTCGTCAAGTAGTTGAGACATCGACTACAGCTGACTCTTAGACTGGTGACACAACCGTGGTTCGCACATCTATACTTGCACACGACATACTCGAGGCAGGTGAAGGCACTTCTACTAGCCTAGTTGAGCCATTATCAGCTGGAGGTGCAAACCAGTCAAAGGTTGAGGGTACTGACTGTGAGGCTCGGGATGATGGCCGAGATGAGGATTTCTACATCCTTTCCGGAAGAGATCGCATGCCAATCAAGAGGAAGAATGCCTTAACCAAATACATCTACTACCTTTCTTCCGCATGTTGCAACAAACATGAATCATGTGACACATAAGACCACATTTAGTCAGACTCATGTACAATTTTTTATCTGATTGGCATGTGGAAATCCCCTCGATTTGCCACTACGCATCTTCGAGAGGATCCGTTACGGGAAGAGCATCATCTCCATGGACAACCGCCCATACGGTGTCATCATTAGTCAGCTATTACTTGATTGGAGCATGCCGGTCCAGCCAGGTGAGTGGGTCATAGAGTAGATGAGCCCCCTCGACATGACCACCTATCGACATAGCATTGGACAGGCAAGGGGGCATCCTCGACATCAGCCACCCCTTGTAGCGGATCTAGTTCCTCTGACGTAGCTCGAGCCCGGTGGTGGGGAGTAGTTGTCAGCAGCCGACGAGTACATCTGCGGGAGATGCGTAGCTGACAAGTACATCTGTGGTGATCTCACAGCTAACTGCACATATCGATTGATAGATCATGGCTGTAGAGAAGTTTGTCGCCGAGATAGCCCTTTGCGTAGATATTCTCAATGAGAAGGTCGAAGCCTTAACTGAAGAGATAAGAAGTATGAATTTCCTGAACAACACGTTCATCTAAATGTTGTTTACGAAATTCTATCATATTTTGTATTTTGCTCTTAATGTAAGGAACAATATTATTTAATATATCTATTGTTTTTTAATTTCAATTCTCAATATTCTTTAATATTAAAATTTTCAACTATAATACTAAATCACACTTCAAATATATATAAACATAAATATATATTTATATATAAATATATAATTATATTTTACAAATTATGTATATATAAATATATATTACAATTTTTTAGACTTGTTCACAAATTATGTTCTATAAAAATCACACAATTTTTAAATTAGTCATATTTAACTTAAAGTTACAACTAACATTCGAATGTTAATTACTAACATTCGAATGTTGGCGCCAAACCATTTCACGTTCACACGTCAATAGCCTCAATGTTCGAACGTATATGTAATGTTCAAACGTAATTTTCATCTCCGTTCGAACGTAAAAAAAAATCTCGTCAGTCTTTAGTAAAGGTTTCTAATAACTGTCACAGAAAATACTTTTTAGTGACGGTTTGGAGACTGTTACAATTTCTCAACCATCACTAAAAACCAAATATGCTATAGTGATACTTGGTTTCAGGATCAAACTTTCTTTCATTTGTAAACATTTTTCTTTCATCAAAATTTTTGTCTCTGAAAAGTATTTTTAGGGACGAAATTGGGCGGAACCGGTCGAAACCGTTCGAACTGGAAATTTTTTCTGAGACAAAAAAATGTCGTCTCAGAATCTAGTTCGAACGGAAATATTTTTGTTCGAACAACATGAAATGTTAATTCGAACCAATAACCATATCTGACCAAGTTTGTTCGAAGAAAAATATTAACTGTTCGAACAAATAATCTATTTACAGAAATCTTCTGTTCGAACAGACTTTTAGAAATGAATTTATTCGAACGAGTATTTAGTTGTTCGAACGAACGCATGGATTGTATTTCCCGGTAAGTTCGAATGGGTATATTTTTGTTCGAATGGGAATTTATTGGTTCGAATGGATATGTTTTTGTTCGAATGTATGCATAAATGGTAATTTACCATTCAAACGGCATTGATCAAACAAAATGAAATTGATACTAATACAAATTGTAATCTATATACATCAATTGTTCAAATGTTTACAAACATCGTAAATATAAAAGGCTATTAAAAAAAAAACAAATGAATTATGATTGTGGTGGTGGTGGTGGTATAGGGTTTTGGGACATCATTAATTGAAATTGTTCAAACATTTTTTGGTTATTTAATTGTAGGCTCTCTTCTAATCTTGTTTCTAAATCTGCTGCTTGATCTAATCGGGTCAACAACTCTTTTTCCTTCGATCTCAATCGTTCTATCTCAAGTGCAGCTTCCTTTAATTTTTTAGTGTTGTCGTCATTCGATCTGGCTTTAGAAGATGATGAAGATGTTGAGGATGGCTTCACGCAACGTCCTAAGCCCCTCAAATATCCAGAACGTGATCCAAGAACTTGAGAAAATATTTGAGCATCGTTGACAGATGATTCATCAGATGGATCCGCAACAGTGTCTTTAAGAAATATCATCTTGTCCTGGAAAAAGAAAAACATTAAAATTAGTATATGTAACAAAAATATATTTAGACAATGAAATTAAATAAACTTAAACTTACATAATTTGCCTCTGCTTCAGGATTGCTCCAAACACCATCACGATTTTTATGTGCTTTAGCATACAATTGGGTCAGATCATAATTAGTAAGATTTTCTTCTTGCTGCAAAATGAAAATTAATATCATAATTTATACGAAAAAAGTGTATATATTAAGATTTATTGGAGACAATAAGAACTAACCATTTTTTTTTACAAGCGATGAAAAGATCGAGAACCCGCGTGATGGTGTATCGTTAAATTTGATCTATTTGTTTTGTTCACTGTACTCCGTTTCTAAAAAAAAGAATTATAATTTTTATTTAATACATCTATTATATATTATTAAAAAAAAGATAGTAGCGAAATTACCTGATAAGCAGGATCTTCAAACAGATCACAAACTTTCTCCCATTCGTTTGGTGGCATTGCTTGGAATGGATTTTGACGCGCCTCTATCGTAGTACTGAACTTCTGGTAGTGTGCATGGCATCGACCTTTGTACCTCCGAAATGCATTCGACATGAGTTCTTCAATCGTTAGTCGATCCTCCTGCCGACCAAAATTTAGTTCAAACTCGTCCTTCAAAGAATTATAAACAATTAGTATAATTTCAAACATTCGCATTTAAATAAAAATGTCATACAAAGTAACTTATTACCAGACAACGATTTTTGATGTGGTCTTTCACATCTTGGGAAACATTAGCCCAGGATGATGTAACCATCGGTGCATACGTGCGAGTAAGTGTACCAACATAAGAAGCAAGCCAAGCTGCCGAATCCCCAGAGCCACCGGTGTGATCATCAGATATATCAACTTTAATTTTACCCACTTTCCTTACTTTTTCTATGCAGACACCCCTCGTAATGCCTCTAACTCGGGGCTGGTTTACAACAGCTATTTATATACAAATGACTTAGAATATATTTTAATTAAATTAATCTTATTTGAAAGATATACATTGAAAAAATACCTTGTTCTGGTTCTGCTGACGGTGGCCCACCATTGTTGGCAGGTGAAGCACAGGGGGATTCACTAAGTGGTGGGGATGACTCACGTGTTCTTTTGCGTTTAGGAGGCATATCTGTTTGAAATTACACAATATATTATTATTCGAACAAAATACATGAAATATTTTTATAATAATTTTACCTACACAAATATCTGTTTGAAAATCATTCGGTATCAGTATTGCTGGACCAATCGCTCTCATCCTCAGTAGACATTTCAGTTGATTCATGTTCTTCCGACATGTCACCTTCAATTACTTCGGGTTGAACATCTTCTCTGCGCAATGGGACCATGTCATAATGGCTTAGATCAACAAATAGATTGATGCCTGATTCATTTTCTTGATATGCTTCTTCATGGTCTGGACTATCAACTTCTTCATGTGGTTTGTCTACCTCTGGAATATAATCATACACATTTCTCGGCGCAAATTTCTCGACTATTCTCCATGGATTTCCGAACTCCGGATCATCTAAATAAAAAACTTGATTTGCTTGGCATGCGAGAACAAATGGGTCGTCCTCATACCATTTGCGAGATGTATTGACACTTACAAAATATTCATCCTTACGCACTCCCAATCTAGGATTCGAGACATCCCACCAATTACATTTAAATAACCAGACCATATATCCCCCCACATACTTTAATGCTATGGTATTCTCCACAATTCCGTAAAAATCAATATTTTCATCCCCATGGCTTCCTTCGACAACAACCCCACAATTTTGAGTTTTCCTATATCGTTCTCTGTCTGCTGTGTGAAATCTATATCCACGCACCAAACATCCTGAATATTGGATAGCCCGCTTAGACGGACCACATGCCAAAGCATATACTTCTGGTGAGATTTCACCTGAATGTTCATTATATTTCGATGCAACCTACATAAATAAATTTTATTCTACTTATATCAATATCATATATAAATATGATGACACCTACAAATTAAATAAAGTTTAAAATACTTTCAAGCATAATTTTTTCCCGAATAATACCGTATGTTCAAACCATGAGGCAAATTCTTCTTCATGCGTCTTTTCTACGTTAGTCACACCATTCGTGCGAAGTAGTTGTATATGTTCGCTGCATATGTTAATGTGAGTTATTAATTTGTATCAATATATACTATATTATTAGAAATGCACTTAATACTACTACCAAATTAGATGATCATCACGAACCTCAAATACTGTTCAATTTCTTCACAATTATTTAAGACATACCATCGAGCTCTTTCAAACTCTCGCCCACATAGGTCATAGCCCCCTTGTGCACCTATAGGACGTACTTTCTGGGAAAACACGGTAAATGCTGACGAAACTCCCATTTGTCCACCTTCATAATTTCGATCCGGTCTCGTAAATCTAGTATCAACCCCACGAAAATACATTGAACAAAATGTATGCCACTCATTATGAATATATGACTCTGCGATCGATCCTTCCGGACGAGCCTTATTCCCCACAAATCGCTTAAGTTTTCCCAAAAACCGTTCAATAGGATACATCCATCTATACTGAACGGGGCCAGCAACTAAAGCCTCACGAGGGAGATGCACAACCAAATGAACCATTACATCAAAGAATGAAGGCGGGTACAAACTCTCCAATTTACACAATATCAATGCAATGTCAGCTTCCATTTTTAATAAGGCATCAACTTTCAACGTTCTACTGCAAATATTTCTGAAAAATCACCCTAATTCTGTGATAGCTGTACGAACATCTGGAGTAAGCTTTCCCCGCACACCAACTGGCAACAATCGCTGTAAAAATATATGGCAGTCGTGACTTTTTAGACCAGTTATCTTCCAATCATGAGGTCGGACACATCTTGACAAGTTCAAAGCATAACCATCGGGTAATTTGATTGTCATAAACCAATCACAGAATTTCTTTCTCTCATCACTTGAAAGTGTATACCATCCAATGGGCATATAAGCTGATGACCCAGTATCTTGCAAATGCAACTCTGATCTGATTCCCAACTCTTTCAAATCTTTACGAGAGTTGACTGTATCTTTTGTTTTTCCTTGTATTGACATCAGGGTACCCAAAATATTCTCACATATATTTTTTTCAATGTGCATTATGTCTAGATTGTGACGCAGTGTTAAGGTAGACCAGTATGACAACTCAAAAAAAATACTTTTTTTGGTCCAATTCAATTCCACTGCTTGTCTTTTCCTCTTTCGGCATCTTGCATTCTTTCCAAATCTGTTGTCTGGGACATCTGCCAATTGAGTGAGAATATCACTGCCAGAATACTCTGGTGGTGATGACCTACGATCAACCGTTCCATCAAACATTACCCTATTTTTTCGCCATCTATGATCATGAGGTAGATATCGACGGTGTCCCATGAAACATAATTTCCGGCCATTCGCTAACCACTGAGACTGTGTATCTTTGTTACAAACAGGACAAACCATTTTTCCCTTTGTGCTCCACCCAGACAAGTTCCCGTATGCCGGAAAATCATTAATTGTCCAAAGTACTGCAGCATGCATTTTGAATTCATGCGAAGCGGCCACATCATATGTATTGACACCCTGTTCCCACAACTCTTTCAACTCTTCCATCATTGGCTGCAAATATACATCTATTTCATTTCCTGGTGACCTTGGCCCTGGAATCAATAGAGTCATCATAAAATAAGGATCCTTCATACACTTCCATGGTGGCAAATTATAAGGCATTACTATGATAGGCCAAGTGCTATGAAAAGTGCTCATGTTGCCAAATGGATTAAACCCATCAGTTGCTAAACCAAGACGTACATTGCGAGGTTCTTCAGCAAACCATGGATACTCGTCATCAAATTTCTTCCATTGTAAGGAATCTGCAGGATGAGTGAGAAATTGATCATTTTGAACTCTTTCTGTGTGATGCCAAGTCATATCTTTCGCAGTCATCCGGGAAGTAAATAATCTTTGAAGTCGAGGAATAAGCGGAAAATGTCTTAGCACTTTCTGGGGTACATTACGCTTATCTGATGTCCATCTTGACTCAAGACACACCGGACATGATTCACATTCTGCATATTGCTTCCAGAAGAGAACACAATCATTCTTACATGCATGGATGATATTATAATCAAATCCTAACCCTCGCTTCAATTTCTTCGCTTCATAAAAATTCCGAGGTACTACGTTATCCTCTGGCAGAGTCTCTTTAAATAATTCAAGCAGCATATCGATAGCCTTTGCAGAAATACGACAAATAGACTTTATATGGAGCAACTTGACAGTGAATGACAACTTGCTATGACGGGTGCACCCTTCATACAATTCTCGTTGTGCATCCTCCCACAATGATCCAAAGTCTTCATTTCCCCCAAATGACTGGGTAGATGTTCCTTCTCCAACCCTGGCACCAAATATGCTAGCGCCAAGATCTCCTAACATTTCAGTCATATCTTCTCCATTATCATAACCATCATCAGAAATATCAACATTTATGTCCTCCGTGTCGATCTCGTTACATTCACCCATCTGGTTGGTGTGACTGCCAAATCTAACTCCTTGGGGAAATGGTTCTCCATGTAAAACCCAATGTGAATATTTACCATCAATTCCATTTACGAATAAATGATCCTCCACAGCCGTCATATTATAAGAACTAAAGTTTTTGCACTTCTTGCATGGGCATCTTATAAATCCTCGACTATCAACACTCCCACAAGCAAATTCGGCAGCATTTCCCTACAATTCTCCAAGTATGCTAGTCACGATAAGTCGTCGACCCTATTCATGAGCCGAGAAACTTATGAACTACATACTCGAAGAATGTAGAAAAATGTTAAACCAAAATTTAAATTGACTAACACAGGAGTTATAACTAAGTATATATGCCATATAGATGATAGAATCCCAAACTCTCCACTTTGGACAATTCAAGAGTTATACCCAAATATTCTTTAAGAGAATATTTGGCCACAACTCTCGAACGGGTCTAAGGTTTAACTGCATGTAAAATAAATACAAAATCCAAACACTCAGTAATAAACATAACAAGCATATGTCACAAATACATGGGAAGATTACATTACAAGTATACATGATGGGCCTTGAAATATTTAATACTTGAGTACTTACTTATGTTCAAATATGTAATTATAATTTTTTAATTAAATATCTTATTATTATATATTTAATTAAGCTATTTAATTAGTGTACTTAGATATAATTAATTATACATTATGTATTAATCATCTTATTACTTGAGTACTTAAATATCTTCACATATTTAATTATAATTTTTTAATTAAATATCTTATTATTATATTTGGAGTATTAAGCTATTTAATTAGTGTACTTAGATATAATTAATTATACATTATGTATTAATCATCTTATTACTTGAGTACTTAAATATCTTCACATATTTAATTATAATTTTTTAATTAAATATCTTATTATTATATTTGGAGTATTAAGCTATTTAATTAGTGTACTTAGATATAATTAATTATACATTATGTATTAATCATCTTATTACTTGAGTACTTAAATATCTTCACATATTTAATTATAATTTTTTAATTAAATATCTTATTATTATATTTGGAGTATTAAGCTATTTAATTAGTGTACTTAGATATAATTAATTATACATTATGTATTAATCATCTTATTACTTGAGTACTTAAATATCTTCACATATTTAAATATATTTTTTTAATTAAATATCTTATTATTATATTTGGAGTATTAAGCTATTTAATTATCACTGCAAATAATAAGTATTTAATTCTGTGATACTGTTCGAACAAACACTCTATAAGTTCGAATGGAACGCTGGTGGAGTTATATTTTGTTCGAACAAATAAAAATTAATTCGAACGGTATTCAGAGCGTTCGAATTAAACCAACCCAGAAACCAGTCACGAAACAGAGCACAAAACTGATAAACAAAACACAATTTCTGCATTCATGATGCCATATTTCAATACAACAAACTCAAAACATCATGAATATCTCTAAATATGATTATTAAACAACTTAGAAAACTAATAAAACTTACCTCTTGTACTAGCAATTCAAACTTTAGTTAATCCACAATACCTATATATACATAAAACACATTAAACTGTTGTTCTATCCCAACAAATAAATGCAAAAACTCTATAGATATTTGTAAACGAAAATCGGAATGAAAAATACAAAAAAACACAACTTACCTCTTGTCCTTCTCCTTTCTCTCTCAAGAATCTCTTCTCTCTCAACGCTTTCAAGCTCTCTCTCTCCACAACACTCTCTCACAGCCTCTGCCACGCTCTCTCTCCTTTTCTCAATCTTCAATCCGAGTGAAAAATGAAGTGAAAGGATCGAATTAATAATATGTGCATTTCAGTTCGAACTAAATTTTAATCAGTTCGAATGCGAAAGTCCAAATACCGCTAATTTTTCCCACAATTTTTTCGCGTTCGAATTAATATTTTTCCAGTTCGAACAGAAAAAGGAATATTCTCCAGCATATACTAATAACTTGGCGCGAATTTTCCCTCCAAACAAAAAAAATTCGTTCGAACACGAATTATCTCTATTCGAACTAACATTATATTAGTTCGAACAAATAATTAGATAAATATATAACTATACACATAATACACCCAATATTATTATGTGTATATGTAAAAATTATATAGACTATATAATACTAAGTGTCACTAATATCATAATACTAAGTTTCTTATCAATCTATAATATTAAGTATTTAAAATAGTATAATATTTTATTTACAATCACTAATAGTGTTATACTTATAAGTTAGTATCACTATAAGTATAATACTAAGTATCACTAATAGTATAATACTAAGTGATATTAAAGTATAGATACCATCAAAATATGAAAACTAATAATACTGTAATATTTTATAATATAGTCCAAGTACTTGGTTTATTATTAATATACAAACTAAACATATTAGAAATATGTTTTTTATACTAGTATAATTAATGCAATGTTTTACTATATTTACTTTATAATGCAATACTTTAGACAATACTATTTTATACTCATCTAATCCATAATATATATACTATTACATATATATATACTAGATACTTACAATATATATAAGTAACTAGTATAAAACTCTATACTATCGATATATAGTTATCTAATATATATTATTATATATACTAGTGAGAAATTTTTTATTAGTACTAGTATACTCTGTATTATATACTATTATTACTAATACTTCTCAATTGTTTTACCTCTTGTACTTATATATATATATATATTTTTATGAAGTATTATATAATTCATTCGAACTTATACCCTTCTAGTTCGAACTTATACCCTTTTAGTTCGAACTAATTATACTTCCGTTCGAACGAAATCACGTTATTTAAGCCGCGAACCAATTTCTTCTCCATTCATTTCGTGCCTCCTCTCATTGAACTCTTCGATTTCCTCCGCCGTTAGCAGCCACAACGCCGCCACCAACTCCGACCAACTCCTCAAATCTCCTAGAACAAGAGGTATGGGTTAAATGTGCTTTATTTTTATAATTTTTTTAGTTAGTTTTGGGGGGGTCGGATTTTGAATCAATCCGGCCACATTTTGTTGTTTTGGGGGCAAATGACACAACTATAATCGGTAGAAATGATAGGGATTTACTCCTAAATCATTTCTATCGATTAAAATATTGGATTCCTTCATAAAAATGAATGTGTCGGTTCGGTTCTGAGTCGACTCAGCCATGTCTGTTTGGCTCAGGTCCGTTCGAATGAATACAAATTTCATTCGAATTGAAGTCAAGTCCATTCGAATTAAATTTATGTTCATTCGAATGGAATATAATTTTATTCGAATGGATTTTAGGCTAATTCGAATGGAGTTATCTGAGGTCATTCGAATTAAAATTATGTTCATTCGAATAAATTCATTCGAATGAATATAATTTAATTCGAATGGAATTAAAGGCCATTCGAATAAGCAGTTGTCAACCATGATAGCACAATATCATCATTCCTCTAATTCACTTTAATTAGATCACATATATCTTTATACATCAACAGTATACTAATGGCAAGCAGCAGCAGAAGAAAACGTTCCAGACCCCAGACAGTAGAAAGTACCTCCGCATCTCCTTCTCAGCCGGCCGTCAGGCCTATACTAGTTGAGCGGGAGATCATTTTAGGTGACTTCCGTGACCTCACTTGGGAGGGGCGGAGCGTACATGACATCATCACCGATCGTGGATGGACCCCGATCTGTCAACAGAGGGGCACAACATATCCTGAGATGGTCGGTGAGTTTTACCGTGCCATGGGTGAGCAGCCTGGTGATGCTCTATGCTATAACTTAGTAGTCCGGGGAGTGAGTATTATATTCTCTCCCCGCGTTATTGCTGAGTTCCTAGATTTGCGGCGAGAGCCCGGTGCCTATCCTGCAGCAGCAGCAGCAGCGAGAGCAGCAGCGAGATCAGCGACCGCACCATCTGGAGAGGACACTACAGTCGCATCCTCATCGCCAGTGCCGGATAGATAGACCGCAGAGCTGGATGCTAGCTTGGATGATAGCGAGAGCGGTGATGAGGTACTTGATGATGGTCTCACAGACGATCAGGTTCGTGACCTAGTGCGAGACCTTGAGGCTCCTCCATATGATGGCGGTAAAGTGATCCGACAGGTTGACTGTATAGCATTTTTCAGAATGCTTAATTTGATTGTTGGGTATAACATTGATCCGAAAAAACACAAGACTGATTTCGGGATCGAGCGGGCCAGATTTTTGTTACGGTTAGCATAGGGGGAGCCGATTGATTTGGCATTATATTTCTTCCTCCGCATTCGCACAGAGTCACGCTATTCGGGTGGAGGTAGTCTACCATTTGCGCTTTTGATATCTAACCTCTTACTCCATTCAGGGGTTGCAGTGACTTTGACTGAGCGGAGGCCGCCACAGATGGGGCCCGTTAACAAGATCACATTCAGTAAGAGCAAGGGTCACTTGTCGAAGACTCGTCCAGTCCTACAGGATCAGCCTCCGCCTACTGATCCAGCTTCTACTGCTGCTGCCCCTATTGAGAGACACCCTGCTGGGGCTACTCCAGATGTGGTACGAGCTATATTGGCGGACCACCGCGACATTTTATTGAGGGACTTCATTCAGCCCATGATGGAGAAGCTTAAGGACCTAGAAGGACGGTTGCAAACTTTACAGGAGGATTTTGATTTATATAATAAATAAATATTGTTAGTAATTTTTTTACTTTTTTATGTTGTATAGAACGTCTAACTCATTTTGGAATGTAATTAATGCAGTATAGTTTTTATTTTTAGTGTTTGCTAGCCTCTTTATTGTTAATAACACATTTTTTCTCATTATACTTAGTGTTCACGATAATTGAAAAAATGACACTATCTTTAAATTAATATTTAGTTAACTAAAATATTTTTAAATTAATTACATAAAATTAATTATTTATGAATTTGTAAATATTTTAATTCATTGTAAATCATAATATATAATATATAGAACTTTTTATTTACTTTGGAAATGATAAAAAATTAATAGAAAAAATATGTATTCTTACAATTTTAACAATATATCTTTTCAATTAAATAATACCGTTCGAACACGTTAATACTAATTCAAACAAATAATATTGCATTCGAATTAATTAATTTTCTGTTCGAATTAAATTTAATTAGTTCGAACGGTATAGATTTTTTGAGACGACCTAATTCGTCTCAGAATCTCAAGTTCGAACTAATTTTTTTTAGTTCGAACGGATTTATAAGGTTTTCCATGTTTTGAGACGAAATTAAAATTTCGTCTCAGAAAAGTACTTTTAGGGACGAAATTAATTTCGTCCCTAAGAAATTTCGTCCCTAAAAATTAAATTTCTTGTAGTGTCAATACAATAGAACTCAACTGAAAATGCTTCCATGCTTTTCTTTTTGGGGATTGAGCATAAAAAAATATATATAAAAAAATAAATAAAAAAAGAGTGTGCATATCTGCAATGTAGAGTAGGTTATTTGAATATTAAAATGAAATGAGATGGTTGTAGGTAAAAGTTGAATAAAATATTATCAGAATATTATTTTTTTAATATTATTATTATTTTGAGATTTGAAAAAATTGAATTGTTTATTATATTTTACGTTAGAATTTAAAAAAGTTATAATTATGAGATAAAATAAATTGAAAAAATTATAATAATGAAATAAATTGTTTAAATAAAGAGTAATATTATATACAGTCACTTTTGCGTTCTCTTTGCACACTCTACTAATGTGATTAATTGTTAAATTTGTTTTAATACATAACCAATCATATCAATGGAGTGCGTAAAAAAATATATAAAAGTAATTACATATAATTTTTTTTTTAAATAAAATACGTGAGCAGTAGGCCACAGTGCTCACGTATAGACAATAATGATAAAACCACTTTAGTGGCGCGCGATGGAATTTCCACCATATTTTCCTTCTTGGCCTTTGATACTTCTTCAACCTCAATACTCCACTGTCTCCACTTACGTCTTCCTCGTGGCCTTTTTCCGTGATTCTGTTAGGATGGCCTTGGCACCACATAACCGCAGAGCCACGTACAGTCTTTTGGGCTCGGTTCCCTCCACTTCAAACATCATATCTGATGATCATTATATGACAACCTTCATCAATCTTTTCCCTGCATTACTTTCATGGTTCTTAATTTTTCTGGTTCCGTTTTAAGTAGGATTATATATCCTATTTGGAGGAACCCCACCTCTCTCTCTCTCTCTCTCTCTCTCTCTCTCTCTCTCTCCTTTATAATATTCCATATATCTGGCAGAAACAAAACCAAAATTGAACCTAAGTTTATAAATGCAATTAATAACCTGTTTGAAAGAACTCCATATGCCATGATCTTCAACTCAATCATAATATCAGCTTGTGATGCAAACAACAGTATTTCCCTCACATGAATAATGGGGGATCATGTTTCAGAGGTCCTGCTATCTCAATAATGGCGTTCACGGGTGGGTGTCGAGACTGTGTACGTAGACACGTTCCAACAACAACAGGACATTGAACCCAATACAAGAATATATAATGATGTTTTGGATTATTAGATCAGTCCTTGCAGATCATTGGTCAACGCAGATACATGCATTACCTGTAGCCACCCCCAAAGAGATTATTAATCTAAAGCTAGCTCGTACTTGGCTAGCTACTCGAAATGGAGTACTCACTTATAGTGTCTAGCAAATGTCCAAAATCTATCGTGAAAAGTCAACCAATAATGCAAGAATAAAGAGCTCAGATCATCAAGTCATGAATGTCCCATTTCCAGTAACAAACCTTGTGGATTTAACAGTGATCGAAGGAATTTTGTCGTATCATATATATTGGCATCGTAATCAGAATAGATTCTACTGATCCATTTTGGTTAGTGGCAAGGAGATTTAGCCAATCACAATAAGATGTCTAGATCTCTCATGTTATGATTATTCCACCATTGGCCAAAATTATGATTGGCAATTCCTGTACGCGGGTCATGTTTGTGGGTAATGTTAAATCATGGATATTCAATTACATGGCTCAATCTGAACCCAATCTATTAAATTAAACATATCAGATCTTTAAACACTAATATGACCTATTTAAATAACAAGTCATATTGTATCACCCGTTCTGACGTGTTTCATAATTAATTAGAAATTAATCAACATAACATGACCCATTTCAATTTGTTTTATATAAATAGGTTGAACTAATCCACATAATCTATTTAACCTGATAAACATAATTTCATATAAAAATTAAAATTTGTGTTTGTTAGTAGCCACAATATTTTAAAAAAATAATTAGACTACCCACTAACAAAAAATATCGATAATTTTCATATTTTTAACTTATAATAAGAGCAACATTACAATTACGATAATAATAAATATGAGTATATGTTTGGAATTACAATCACAGTAATAAAAAGGTAAGCATATTGAAAAATATTAATATTAAAATCTAAAAATAATAAAGTTATAATTGTGAGTAAAAGTCTAAACAAGTCATAACAGGTTGGTTTCGTATTAAGTGGGTTGACCCTTTTATAAATCGCGTCTTAACGGATCTATCTATTTTAACACGAACATGTACGTTGACATCAAATTCAGACTCGCTAATTTCGTGTCGTATTTGTATTGAATATTTTACATACAAGTCGTGTTACATATTGTCAATTCTACCCAAAATTATATATATAGTACTGCAAGATAAATGACTCATTTTTTAGGCCCTGTGACTATGGTTTCTGAATTTGATACAGTTGATAAATCCCATCGAGGGATATCAAGAAACCCAAAAGAAAATAGCAAGAAAAGTATTCAATGTCTTCGTATGAGTGTCCGGTTCATATTATTCAGTCACATGACAAAAAGTTTGCTCGCGCCTCTTCCGGCCTTATTCTCCCCTTGACACTTACATTCCAAAGTTTTTCAACTTGTACGTAATTTGTGGAAAATCATTAATTATTTTATAATAAAAATAACTTTACAATTTGAAGAATTATATCAATCTAAATCATTTTATAAGATTATTTTTGTGTAATCTATTTATGGCTAATTTATTTCTCTTAATTATTTATATAATAGGTCAAAGCAACGTTCAAAGCACGTTTGTCTAGTTAGATCAAATATGATTTTCATAATATTATTTTGTAATTTTTAAATTGTAAAATTTAAATAATATACTTTCTTGATATTAATAATTATTTTTATATTTAAATTACACTCTAGTTTAAATTATTTTATTGTTGGAGATTTTTGATTATTTTATTTTATTAATATTTAATTTTAATGTTTTTATTTAATTTTTCTTGATTTTTATTGTGTCTTTTTACCATGTTGAATTTTTAATTTCGGGTGGGTTTTGTTCTAGTGGGTTTTTTTTTTGGGCCAAATTCCTTCAGTTTTCGGGCCCAGCTCGTGTGCCTTAAGCCCAGCCCCCTTTCTCCCCCAAAACGACGCCGTTTGCTGTCTAACCCTTAGGGCTTTGCTTCTTCTTTCTTTCCGTCTACTGGCGCCGCTGCTTCCTCTTATCTTCTTCTTCTTCTTCTTCTTCCTCTATTTTCTTTTATTTTCTCTGAGGTTCCAACTTCCCAGTCTGCGTCCTTCAAGCAGCCATCGAAGTCCAAAGCCTATGGGGTCGTTCAACTTCAAGACCATGTCGACGGGCTCGGCGGTCGCCGTGGCCTCCATGGTCACTCCGTTCGTACCGTCTCGTGGCTCCCACAGCGTCAGCCAATCTAGTCCCGGCACTTGGCTCATCCTTCACCCAGAGGACAGCGCCTGGAACCTGTGGGGCAGCCTCGAGGCGTGGCGCGAGTGTGGCTGCTCTAATGTCGTCGGCCATCGCTTCGAGCTCTTAACCTGCACCGACGCTGCTACCACGCTTGCTGCCGACTCAATCAGCTCCAAGAACGGCGGGAAATGCAGCATAGACAGAACCTTCGGCGTCAGCAACACCCCAGGGCACACCACCAACAGCAGCTACAATCTTGGATCTGGGTCAAGATCGTTGCTCACTTGCAGAATGGAAGACTTCGAAGACGAGGTGTTGTAGGAGGTTTTCACAGTGATGAGAAGGGAGAGACGGAATGCGGTGGGATTTAGGGTTTGTGAAATTACACAAATAGCCACAAACGGTAAAAACAATATTTTCTAACGGCAAAAACAATATTTTCTATTAAAACAAGAAATTCCATTTGATACACATTTTTATATATAGAAGATATCCTTTAGCACCTCTGTTGTCTTACATGTACCTTTTTAATATTCCAAGTAATTAATTTGAATATGACCCTAGTTTTAATACAGAGTCTCCTATCTCAATATTCAAAAAAAATTTATCACTTTTTGGCTAATGAAATTGATCTGTTGTACACGATCATTTACTTCCAATTTATACATTTGCGTAATACATTAATTAGAGTGGTATTATCATTAATTTTGACGTTGGAACGGCTAATTAATATATTTGGCCCTTTTTGAGCAGACATGAAAAATTCTAGAAATTTCTAAAATGCATGCATGGCTGCGCGCATATAAGTGGAGGACCCCTTTCAGTTAGGCCTGTGCATATAGGGCTTGGGCCTGATTCGTCCGAACAACCCGCCCCTGCTCAACCCGTCTTTGACGGGTCATTGGATCAAAATATAGATATCGAGTTGAAGCAAAGTCGAACACATCGAAACTGACTAAACATGATTTTATTCCTAATATTTCTTGACCCAATGCCCAACAAAAGGAAGAAAGACAGAGAAAAGTTAAGAGGACAGTAATTAAAAACAAAGAGGAGAGAAGGTTGAAGAGCTACTTCAAGCAACGTAGGACAAGTTGCTTCTTAAGCTTCTTAGGCCATATATCTTCCCCTCCCCCGCCCCTTTAACTCTAGGACCTCTGTGCCCATAGCTTCACAGCACAGACAAAAAGCTCGCCATGTCTCCTTCATCTCTCATTCTCGCTACCATTTTTTTTGCTATCTTCCTCTTTTACCTCCTCAAGCTTACCACTCGTTGCCGCCGCCACGGCCTTCCCCTCCCTCCCGGCCCAAAGCCATGGCCGATCATCGGAAACTTGCCCTGTGGCGCCCCTAAATTTCGTTTGGGATCGAACGAACATTTGAAGCGTCGAGACATGCAACACAAGGTTACCTGCCCCCGTTCATGACATATAAGATGCAATATTCCTAACATGCATCTAACATTATGCAATATTCGCAGCGGATAATTTTTTTTTGGCAATACTATGCACTAAACTGAAAATATCTCAAATACTTAAAACATACTTCATATATAAAGATCCATTGAATAACTAAGATCATAGCACTGGTCCAAAATAGTTATGATCCAAAAGTATTGGAGATGCAACTCTATCGTACAAGTAGTAATTTAACTATTATATTAACATTAACGACGCACCGTCGTTCAGTCGACTGTGTCTAGTTGGTCAGCTCCTGATCCTCCTTCAGGTCCTGTAACAAGATCTACCATTCGGGGGGAATGGTAGTTGGGACTATCACAGTGAGATTTGATTACAAATCTCAGCAAGTTAACAAAAAACATCCACACAAGCTAATGATGCATGGATGACAGTAAAAGCATAAATGCATAATCAAATTTATAAGTAATTAAAGCATAACTTAGCGTACAACATAACATAATTGATATAACTTAAATTGGAACATGAACTGAACTTGACTTGACATGAACTTGATCTGAAACTTGACTTAGTATGAACTTGCTCTGAAACTTGAATTAACATGAAAAATACATACTCCACAGTTGTTGTGACCCCATGTATTCTACGTGTAAGTACATACTCCACAGTTGTTGTGGCCCCATGTATTCTACATGTAAATACATACTCCACAGTTGTTGTGACCTCATGTATTCTACACTTCACAATGCAGTTAAATACATACTCCACAGTTGTTGTGGCCCCATGTATTCTACATGTAAATACATACTCCAAAGTTGTTGTGGCCCCATGTATTCTACACTTCACAATGCAGTTAAATACATACTCCACAGTTGTTGTGGCCCCATGTATTTTACACAAACTGAATGTACTCAAGATGAAACGTGACTGGAATACGAAAGGACTGGAGCCCTGACGTAAAATAATGTGATTTGAACATAACTTGAAATACATGACCAACTTGAGATAAAAACATTTCGTAACATGGCATAACATATAATAGACAACATATTTAACGTGACATACTTGTAATGTACAGTAATACATGACAGAATATATTATGTAACAGATAAAAATTGATGACAGAATAAATACTGTATAATAGATAATTACGTGATAACTTGGCATGGCATGACATATATGATAACATACATACATACACTGTAGTTCTTTTACTTAGCACACATACACAGTAGACTGCTAGTAAGTTAAAAACTAACTTACCTCGATCTCCGCGTTTCTTATAAAACTTCAAGTGCGATCACGAGGAAATATAATTAGTGATTCTAAAAGTTAGAATTAAATCACTAATAATTTGAAATATGGAAAATACTAACTTAAAGAGTAAAATTTTCATTTTACTCTCTACATGTGGGAAAATGACCGTTTTACCCATAACTTAAGGATTTTCCATACTAACTCCAAAATTTTCCAAAATTTACATATTTCATGTAAATTTTGTCCTAAACTTAAATATCAACTCAGAAAAATTTAAAACAAAACATAACTATGGAAAACACACTATGGCCAAAACATCCATAGGCCATTTCCCTTGATTTTTGTTGCAATTCCTTCCAACTTCAAAACTCATGCTTAAACCAAAATTTTGCAACAAACATCTTCCAATCCTAAGTTCAAAACCATACTTAAAACATCCATTTAGAAAAAGCTAATAATCAACACCAAACTTTTTTGTAAAAAGATCCAAGCACTTGAATCACATATTCATAATATCATCCTAACATCAACCATGATTTAAATTATCAAACTAAAGTCACCAAAATCACAAAATAACATTTGGAGTTTTTGGTTTTACACTTAGTCCAAAAACAGAAACTTTTTCCTCAACTAGTTTTGATAAATCTCTTGATCTATGACTTATAAATATATGATATTCAAACCAAACCATCACATGGTTTAAAAAGATGTCCTAAAACATATATAAGCTTCTAATTCAAGATCACATGGTTAGAAATTTACCAAAACATAAATTTAGCCAAGAATATCTACACTTTGGCTTATTTGAATATCTTTTTGCATAAAATTTCATATCTTTGAAACTAACATCAAATATTTTTAAAATAATAATATAACATGTATATAAGATGCTTAGGATCCTCCAATAAAATTATCAAAGTCATTAGAATGGGTTTAGACCACCAAAGAGTTAAACTTTCTCAAAACAGAAACTGTTTTTCCTCTTCCAGTTTCTAAGTTTCTAAATCTAAGAAAATATTTCATCAAAACCTTTAATCATGCAAAACTCCTCAACCAATAGTCATATATACATGTTAACAATACTCCATAAAAATTTCGGACCAAAATCTATCCATTAGCTTGGTCAAAAACTCTAAACTATAACATATTCTCCAGTTATCTCCTAGAATGACCTTTCTATAGTTTACACAATATTTGACTAACCAAATGATCTTCAAATGGGACAAATAAGATATCCATGTAAATTAGACTAAAAAAGGAACAACTTATATGAAGAAGACTTTATAATAAAATACTTACAAAAGCTTCGAAATGGGTATGCAAAAGAACTCCTAAAAGCTGTACGAGAGAAAGTATTTGATATTCTTTTAAAGGAACGTGTAAATGAAGATAAGTTTGTAGGTGATGGCTGAAGGTACTTATGGACGAGATAAGGAAGATGATAAGGCTGGAGTTGAGAGTTGAGTCTAGTTTTCTCCTACCTAAAATATCTATAAAAGATTATCTCATAATATTCTATCCAATAATATCTACAAAAATCAACTTAAGATATTTTTATCTAATAATATCTATAAAAATCAACTCAAAATATTTTTACCCAATAATATTCACGAAAATTACCTCAAGATATTTATTTTTATTTTTATTTTTATCTAATAATATCCACAAAATCAGCTTAGCCTATTTTCCAAAAGTGGAGAGTATACTTGGAAGAGTAAGGTGGCTAAAATCTTTCCATGTGTCCTATTAAAACTTTCTAACTATCTCCAATAGTCAAAAATATATTTCTGATACCATAGTGAGTAATAACATTAACTATATGATTAATAGATTAGTGAAAACTTATCGGATCTTCACGAGATTCCTAAATCTAATAGAAATTTTACCGTTAAATTTCTAGCGGGCTGTTACATGCCCCACATGGGTGTCGTGCCTCACCACTCCCTCGCCGCCCTCGCTCACAACTACGGCCCCCTCATGCACCTCCGTCTCAGCTTCGTTGATGTCGTCGTCGCGGCATCAGCGTCCGTTGCCTCCCAATTCTTGAAGACCCATGATCAAAATTTCTCGAGCTGACCGCCTAAAACGGTGCCAAGTATATATTGCTTACAATTACTAGAACCTTATGTACTTTGCCCCCTATGGCCCCCGGTGGCGCATGCGCCAGAAGATTAGCTTCGTCCATCTCTTCTCGGAAAGGCCTTGGATGATTTCTTCTTCCACATAAAAAGTGTTGTTTCGTTTTTGAAAAATGGGTTTCATTCCCCAAAAAAAAAAAAAACCGTTAGTTTTGACCCAATCCGAATGTTTCGGGTCGGGTCGAATCAGGTCCGGTTAGTTTTCAGTGACATTTCTTGCGGGCAAAGTTGGGTCGGGTCAAAATAGTAGTTGGGCGGGCCAATGTGCAGGCCTACTTTCAGTACCCATTCTTGATATTATCATGTAAAACGGCCGGCCTCAACTAAGACTGTAATCGAGCCGAGTCGAGCCGAGCTTTGGCTTGTCGAACTCGAGTTCGACTCAAAATACTCGAGCTCGAGCTCGAGCCCGAGCTCGAGATTTTTTTTAATTCTTTGTTCGAGCTCGATTCGATAAGTTGAAATCTTAACTCGAGCTCGAGCTCGAGTTCGCCCACAAACAAGTTCGAGTCGAGTCGAGCTCGAGCTCGAACTTGAATTATTATTTTTAATAAGATTTAATAATTAATAAATTAAATAAATAAATAAAAAAGAATTAATATTAAATTTATACAATTAACAAGTAGAACCTCTATTAAATTATAAAATTTAAAAAAATTTATAAATAATTAATATCTAACTAGTTGATATTTATCCAAAATAACAATATATTATATGCCTACATATATTATTAATACATATACTTAATATGATAGAATATATCTATTTCAATGTTTCATATATGGTTTCCACATACTAGTATATGAAATTATTAAATTTTATCAACTAATTATTATACAAATTATAAAATATACCTATGAAGTATATTTACTATATAGACATAAGTAATTAGAATACATATTATATATTTAATTATAAAAGTGGTATGCTTATATTATTAGCTAATACATATATACATGCATAGGTGTATGTATATATTTATTAATATATGAATGAATTTTAATCGAGTCGACTCGAGCATAAACGAGCGAGCTTAAACGAGCCTTAGTCAAGTCGAGTCGAGTTTTGTCGAGTATGTATCATTTACAAATCGAGCGAGCATCTGCTTTAACGAACGAGCTTTTTTTTTTTCACGAGTCAAGTTCGATTCAAATTTAACCGAGCGAGTACCGAGCGAGTTATCGAACAGACTGGTTCATTTACAGCCCTAGCCTCAACCTCTTAAATTATCCCGCATCCGACAATACGTTCGACACTTTAATGATGCTCAAGCTTTCTTATTTTATTTCGTACAAATATATAGTAAAAAGAGTTGTAAGAATATTATTACCTTAAAAATGCAGTGTACCGTCTCATAAAAGTCTCAAGATTGTGAATGAATGTACGGTATAATATTATACGTTGTAATACCGTTGAGTGCATGCACGGTATAGCGCGCTCATCACATGGCTACAGAAACGAATTAGTGGGCGTCCGATCTGCAGTATCGCACTTTTTAATATTTAATTTAAAAAATAATTTAGCTACAAAGAGATCTAGTACAAATTCAGGAAGTTCGTAGACAGTTAGATCTAATAAGTTAGATTGTAAATTTACTTTTATTATAAAACAGATTTAACGTATCATATAAAATCATGCTAGTTTATAAGTTTACTTTTATTAAGTCCTTTTGTACTGGTTATACCACTTTCTTGATTTTCAGTTGATTTTCATTCTTTTAGTTTTCAATCTTAATTAATTAAAGAATTGTTTCAACTTAATTGTATTTTTAAACACGTTTTGATTCTATCTAATTAATTACCACTTTACGCGTACAATCTTCTATATCTTAAATCTTAAAATCAATGTGCTAGCTAGATATGATAAGTAATAACATTTAAAATATTCAAAATTTTGTTTCACTTTCATGTAATTAATAATCTTAATTCAGAGAAAAATGTGGTCACTAAGTGCATGTTTGGGGTTGTGGTAGAAAATATTACTTTTAGCTTAAGGCTTATAGCTTAGAGCTTAACGTAATAAGCTCTACTATTAGAAAGTTATTTACTATTTAGGATCCGTATGTCTAAAGTACTTTCAAATATATTAAATTTATTTGGAAACGAATTTAAAAAGTACTTTTTGAGGTAGAAATGACACAAAAGGGTATATGCTTGATAGAAATAAAATATTATAATAAAATAACAATAAAAATGGTCTAATAAATTTTTCAGTAATTATAATGGAATAAAAATAACTTCAACCATGCATAAGTGAAATAGCAATAATAAGCGAGCTTAATATCAATAGAAATTACAAATGCATGCAGAGATAACTGAAATAATATTCTTGCATTGAATAAACTGCATGTTTGTGCAATACTGCATATACCTACAACTTGAATATGGCAGGAAGAAATAATTAACGGAGATCAACTAATGAACTATTCCATCTTTACAATTAATGTAAAGAACACGTACGTATGTATAAGACGCGATGTAACGGAAAGAGAGAGAGAGAGAGAGAAGGGGGAGCTGGGAATGGAAGGGACAAAGTTGTCGTTGTGGTAAAATAGTGAGAAGCATTTTGTAATATACATGTAACGGAAAAATATGAGTTACTTTTTATAAAGTACTTTTAACAAAAAGCATCACTTTGATGCTTTTGTTAAAACGTACTTTTCTAGCTTTTTTTTATTTAAAAGTACTTTATTATAAAATTACCAAACATGTAAATTTTATCATTTAAGTACTTTAAATTATTTTAAAGCACTTTTTTAACTATCAAACGCAACCCCAAACATGCTCTAAGACTATTATTAGTTCTCACTTACGTTCCCGAAAGGAGGGAAGCTAGCCTAAATGGAAGACTTTCCTAAAGTTAAGATTAATTTAAAGGATAAAAAAAAAAAAAAAAAGTCATCAAATGGCTTATAAGTTATAACAACTTGATCAGCCTTTTCCAAACAAAGTTGAAAACAGGGTATCAACTTATGATCTTTTGAAGGAGAAAATCTTGGAAAGTAGAATTACTTTTCTATATTTTTAATTCCCACCACCACCGTATATATATATATATATATATGCATCAAGTTGTCAAGTTATTCAAAATTTAAACTCTAATTAAAGAGGCATTTTCTTCTTCTAAACCCTAACAACGATTTAGATTTATATATAATTGGAGTAATATTGCTGATCACTAGCTAGCTGAAGACATTAGTGATCAATTATATTCAAGTTCTTTCTAGGAGAGACTCGATTCATTCGGGATATATCTAAAGAGAGAGATCACATATGTTATCAAGTTACAAATTAATTAAATCATTGATAGACAGTGTTAAGTTCAGTATAATTAATGTGATCATGTCAGATGCATGATTTAAGTCTTAACGTCTCGATCTGTATCATATACCAAAGTTGAGGTCACGCTGATATTATGGATTGTGACATAATAATTTCATAAGTGGTCACTTATTCTTTATTCCAAATGTATAATATTCTATATAATTTTATTAATAATAGTTTTGCTGATCCAATTGAGTCGCGTCATCCATTCATGAATTAAAATGCCATAAATTTAAAATAAATTAAAAGGCTGACGTGAAATTTTAAAAGTTGGAAATGCCCCGTGCATGTTTGGAATTGTAGTAGAAAATATAGTTTATAACTTTAGAGCTTATACCTTATAAAGTAATAAGTTCTATTATTAAAAAATTATTTAATGTTTGATAACTATATATATATATATATATGTTCATAACACTTTTAAACATGTTACAATTGTTTAGAAACAGATTTAAAAAATATTTTCTGATGTAAAAATGAAGATTATTTAATTTTTTAAAGATTATAACTATATTTTTGAAAGTTTAAAAGTTGTAATTATCTGAAAGTTATATGAGTATTTTCGCCCATTGACAGTCTTTTTAAAATTCAAATTGCGTTCCGTATCATCCAAAAAAGTATGTTTGAGAAAAAGTACATTTAAATGATACTTTTCCTCAAACATAGTTTTTAGTTTATTTGAGTTAAAAAAATGTTTTAATATGTAATACCTAAACAACTTAGTGCATGTTTTGGATTGCGATAGAAAATATAGTTTATATCTTTATAGCTTATGTCTTATAACTTAAATAATAAGTTCTACTATTAAAAAAATATTTAATTATTTGGTAATCATACATTTAAAACATTTTTAAACATGTTATGTTTGTTTGGAAACAAATAAAAAAAAGTAATTTCTAATATAGAAATGACGATTATTTAAATTCTTAAAAATTATGACCATATTCTTGAAAATTATAATTATCTTCAAATTGTATGAGTATTCTTATCTATTGACAATCTTTTTAAAATTCGAATTACATTCCGCATTATTCAAAAAAGTATGTTTGGGGAAAATCATAATTTAGATGTTTTTCCTCAAACGTACATTTTAACTTATTTGAGATTAAAAATGCTTTAATATTATGTAAGTACTCAAATGGCCTAATTTTTTTTAATTAAAAAAGCTTTTAAGGATGTTTAAACATTTTTTAAAACTTATACCAAAAGGCTCTTTAATAGCCTTAAAAACTCTTTAATAAAAAAATTAAGTTGTTTGGGTGTTATATATTAAAGTACTTTTAATCTCAAATAATATTTTTTTCTCAAATGTGTTTTTTTAGATAATGTGAAATGTAATTCAAATTTTAAAAAGATTGTCAATTAAAGAAAATACACATATAACTTTAAGATAATTACAATTTTCAAACTTTCAAGAATATGGACATAATTATTAAAAATTTATATAATTTTCATTTATATCTCAGAAGTACTTTTTAAATATGTTTCCAAACAAATGTAACATATTTGAAAATACTTTAAATATATAACTTTTTAAAAGTAGAACTTATTACTTAAGTTATAAGCTATAAACCATAAACTGTAAGTTATATTTTCTATTGCAATTCCAAATATGAGATTATTTAAATATTTTTTAAGACTTCTAACAAAACTCTAAACAGCCCTTTATCTTCTTTCAAGTACTATAAATTATCTTATTTTCTTTACATAATATAGTTGGTTTTGGTCATCAACCACGTTATCCATTTTGATCTATATCAAATTACCAAAGATTAAATTAATTTGAAAAATCATAGAATTTTAAAGATAAAGAACACCTTAATTAACAACTAATTCTTTCATTTGTAACATGATTTTGTCTTAATTTGTTTATAATTCAACAAGCTAGCGGTCCCTTCTCTCCCGTTTTCCTCAACCCCCATCCATTTCCATTCCTTTTAGCACAGTGGCGGGTAATTGCAATTGGCTGTCCCACAATAATATTGCAGAAAGAAAATATGCATGCCAGACAAATGATCGATCGATCGAGGGAAGATACTATATATTAATAGAAATCCTGTCAACTATAAAGTCAAAAATAGGCCAAAGTACTACGACCGACCTATATATTTTATTTATGCAGCTTTCGTGCTGCATGCTATCATGATCAGTATCGCGCATATTGACCACATGATGCAGCTAGCACTCAAAAACTTCTTTTATTTTATTTATTTTTTATGAGGAAAGACTCTAAAATCAGTATTAGGGCTCTTAAGTTTCCATCTTATAATTCCCATTGACATGAGTCACGCACCGACACCTTAATTTTCTCACGCAACTTTCCTAGAAATAGCTAGCTTGCTGTAATGGTGCTTGCTTTTCTAATTTAAATTATAGATTTGGAGAATCACAAGGAGAAGAAATGGGGAAGGTGCACGAAACAACGTCAGATACTCATAATTAAGCATATATTAAATAATTTATGTAATCAATAATTAAGATAAAGTAGTTAGTCTGTGCAAAAGGAGAACACTGGAACAGTGCAGTACCCAAACGTGTGCAAATAGGAGTTGAATTAGCAGCATAGCTAGCGGAAAAACACGCAGGCGTACAAATCAAATATTGACTTGGTTTTTGTAAAAATTATTGCCAATACCATCAAATTTTCAAAATTATTATTTTGTAAAAATTAAATTTTAAACGGTATTGATTTTTGTCCTTTGTTTAATGGTAATTTTTTTTTGTTATTTTCCTGATGGACATATTTTTAAATAGTAATATTTTAGTGTATAAACAAGAGCTAGCACTTTTCCTCTTTTATTGATATCTAGAGGACTAGCCTAAGTTTCATTTCAGGTTAAGACAAAATTCTTATTCCAATCTCATTTTCCACTCGCTTCTTAAATAGATCGTTCTATTTTTTTACCCTCTCTTTTCCCTCAAGTTTATGCTTCACTTAGGCTCTAAAAATGAGTTAGAGATAGTTCTTAATGAAAACAGAGGATCAACATCTCATCGTGGTTGTATTCGTCAAAATCATAAGTATATTAGTTGTGATAACTTAGAAGGGCATAAATGTTTATTTCATAAATATTTTGCAGAATCATCAATATATCCCTCGAATATATTTGATAGGATACTTCTTATGGGCCAGGAACTTGTTCTTCCTATTCATCATGAGGTAGAGGCTAACGAGCCTTACTTCATCTAAAGAAGAGATAATATTAAATAACTTAGTTTATCTTTCCTGCAAGAAATAATTGCTGCACTTAGAAATTTAGAATGCTTTTGTATGCATTAATTGTCGGTTTCTTGGATGAATAAATACGGTTTGAAGAAAGTACCGCAAAAATTTTGTAAATGCTATCGTAAATATTTTTTCCAATGAATATTTAATCTCTTCAAATGTCAATTATATTGCTCGATTGTATTCTGTTGGTGAACAAATGTCAATACGTGAACTTCTCGAGATGCTACGAGTATTGATTGCATACAATGAAAGTGGAAAAATTGTCTGGCTGCATGGAAAAACATATACTCCAATCACAGTCGTGAACCAACTATTATCTTAAAAGCAGTGGCTAGCATCATATGAATTATGGATATGATATGCATTTTTAGAATTACCTAGTTCTCATAATGATATGAAAGTGCTAGAGAGATCTTTTATTTTCACTGAGCTTGGCCCTTCAGTTAATTACTCAATTAATAGTAATTACTACACTATGGGGTGCTACCTTACCGATGGTATGTGTTCAAAGTGGTTAACATTTGTTAAGACAATCCCATCCCCACAAGGGTAGAAGAAGAAATATTTTGCAGTAGCACATGAATCAGCAAGAAGGATGTAGAGCGTGCATTTAGGGCCCTTCAACAACTCTTTGCAATAGTTGGTGGACCAGTTTAAATGTTCAAATTCAATGATCTTACAAAAATTATGAAAACATGTGCAATTTTGCATAACATGATTATTGAAGATAAGTGAAATGATAATCATATCTCGACTTCGAGTATGAACAAGTTGATGATAGTCCTTTTGAACTGTCGCACAATCATACAACTGAACTTTTGGAGTTCATTTAACATCATCATCAAAATGGAGACAATTCAACTCATTAGTAGCTCCAATCGAATCTAATTGAGCATCAATGACAATTATATAGCTAGACTTAAAAATGTCTAGAGCTAGTGTAATATCTATTTCACAAGGTCCTTGTTGTTTGTATTCATATGTATGATATAACTTTCTTTATAAAAGTTATCATAACTTATTCTGGCATTCATCGTATCAAATTATTATTTATAATATATGTTGAAAAAAAAACATTAAATTATTATGTTAAAAACATTATCCTCATACAACATGCATCTAGAGACAAGTATACTTACATGCATCCAACATGAGAAATACTGTCCAACATTCCAACAATTTCCTCAAAGGATAAAGAAAAAAACAGTGAAAGAAATACAAATTAACCAATGCTTGCTTGGAATATGTACATTGTATTTTAGGTAAGCCAAAGACATTCATCAACATGATCCACTCCTCCTTTTCTAACCTCTCACTCTTCGCTTTCTTCTCTACTTTAAACAGGACAAATTCAAGTTTGTTCACTTTCAACCTTAGCCTCCCGTCCTCCTACCGTATTTTCACCTCCTTCCTCTCTTGATCATAATACATTTCTTGCTCCTTAAAATGAAAGAACTATTTCTCTTGAGCATGTGACTCCTCAAGAAGAGTATACTTCATCTAAGAAAGCTCAACAATGTCTTCACCTGACCTAGCCGTGGCCTTCCATTTTGCCTTCTCGGCTTTCCTTCCCATTGGCTTCTCCAATTCGACATCATCATTGTCAAGAACATCCTCCTTCTCAACATCAAGTACCTAATCGACAGAAACAAAAGTACAAGATAGGGTTGGTGACATCGTGGATCTTCACTTTGGAGTAACGCTGAATCCATTTTGGTTGGTTCTTCAATAGGTGCCTACAAATCTCACATATAAATTGACCTTTCTCTAGTGATTGTTACATCAGCTTCACTTTCTCAAACTTGCAAAAAAAAAAAAAAAATGCTTAGTGTGTCTTTATCTAAAAATATGATAAAACAATATGTAATTATAGTCGATGCGTTTACCTTGTCTTGCTCAATCATGCCATTTTGGTTTAACTCTTTCACTTGCAAGCTTTGCACAAAATTTATTGGTCACTTTTTGAGTTGTTGACCACCAATGCAATAAGGATCCAATGGTCCGCTTGGTTGTATTTTGCATATACTAATTGAAGTATAAAGAAATTTTCTCCCAAAGTTTGGCTTTTTTTTTCAATCCCTTGGATTGCATCTGTTGAAGTATTTAACTATATCGACACAAGTAGTTTGTCTTTCTCTTAGGTGAAGTTGACCCCTATTAGATTTCTTCGTGGTAAGAACCTCCACTTGGGATGGGGGTAGAGAGTCCTCCACCAACACTAGACTGTGTTGAGTTTGACTCAAAAAAGTGTGGTCAATGTTAGGCTCATAAGTTAGGATGGTCGTGAAAAATATATTTTTATGCTCGTGAGTCCATCTCTAGACAATCGTTAAAAAGGAAAGAATTTAGACAAGTTACTAAATGGTCAATGGTAAAAGCATTTTGCAAATCTGCTTGGGAAAAAAATCGTGACATAAAGGAGGGATAATAACTTCTGGCTGCTAACCTAGGCTGCCAATAATAGCCATCCAAGTTACCCTGTCATGGAGTTTCAGCCTATATATGGATTGTCTCCACTCAAGTCTCACATCAACACAGCCTAAGGAAAAAGATAGATATTATAGGGTGCAACAAAGTTACTGCCAACAAGGGTTGATGGGGCTGCCCAATCAACCAACAAGGGCAAAACCCCCTTGCACAATGCACACCCACCCAACATTTCAATAATACACAAAACATGTTACAAAACAGAAAGCACAACATGTCTAAAACTAATTTATCTTCCTCACATCATCAATTAAGAGCATCCAAATCTGGCTCTCCCACCAAGTAAAATGAAAAAAACAGACATGTATTGTAATAACAATGTACAAAGTTTATCACAAAACTAGTGATGGGGTTGCCGCATGAACCAACAAGGGCCAAGCCCCTTTGCAGCACAACCAACCAGTGAAGCCAAAAAATCACAAAATCAAAGTTCAGAACAGGTTATAAGGCACAAGGCAAAGCAAAAAACATGTCTGAGCACATGATTTTGGGGTTGCCAACACTTGCAGGTGGGGCTAACACATCAACCAACATCACAACCTATCCCCCATGCACACCCAACTAATTAAGCAAAGAAGCACAAGATAGCACAAAACCAAAGTCCAAAACAGGTTATAGTTACTTATCATGGATGCTCAAAATAGTATAATTTCAAGTATAGCAAACAATACAAGATAGGATGCCTACAAATCCCAGTTGTCTTTGTAAAAATTCCACAATAAAGATGGTCATCTAGGTTACCCTGCCATACCGATCTATGATCATTCACTATAGCTGTCGATATTATACTTGCACACTCAACAATCCTACGATCATCACAGCCCTTACAATTACATATATAATCCCAATGAAAATCCTCATCGAATGCCAAACCTAGAATCTGTAAATTACTTAAAGCACCAATCATAACACCAATTATAGCCATAGTAATGGTAATCACAACCAAGTGAGAGCAATAACAAAAATCAAAGACGGTGGATAGCACATAATCTATATAGTGAAAATCAAAGAAATTGGAAATCAAAGACAATGGATATCATAACCAAGATGATATTCAAAAGTCCCAGTCACAGCCACAAATATGCAAAATCATAAGAAACATGGTATTTGAAATTGTAAAACTTCTCCATCTCTTCATATAGAATATAAGAAATCTTCATTACATTCATGGAACCTTGATATTTTCTTGCCTCTGTCCCTCATCCATAAGCAACAAACCCAAATCATAATCAAATTAGGGCTAAAAAAGGATACAAGACACAAGTTTCAACATTTGGAAATATCCCAAGTTCTTGGACTGCTAACAAAAAAAATCCAAATACGAACTAGGTGATGCAAAACCAAATCTTAAAACCAACTCAACTGCTAAAAAAATCTAAAATTGATTTGAAACCCAAAAATGTAGAACACTATGAACTCAATTCCATGTCTACATTTCCATGAGACCACTCAGCATACCGAAACATAGAGTTATGAAGATAACAATCTCACTTTGAGACAAATTTCTTTCAAAGAAAACTCTCTTGATGAAAAAGAAATGTCAAAAAGTTTAGGTAAACTCGCCACTCATTTTAGATCAATTATATGTTCAATGGAGTAATAAATTAAAGAAACAAACAATTATCATTTGCTTAGTTTTGAAACGATTGAACGAAAAAGAGAGAAGCCAAAAAAAAAAAAAAGGAGTATATTTTATCAGCCATTACAAACCAAATATTGTAAAAAATGAGAAATTTTCATTTATTTTCTAGGATGAATTCTTAGCGGCTAAATTGAGAGAAAAAATTATCAAGCTAATTGATTGGAAAACCACCGAAATTTCATACCTTGTACATGCAAATCAAAAAGAAGGTGTACAGACATTGTTAATAGAATCGAAAACTACAAATTGTAAATAAATCATGAGGCAAATGAGATTTCCAAACCTTTGAGAATTGTTGTAAAATCAAAAAATATTTTCAAAAAGAAAAAGGGATTTTTTTGGGGGGGATAAATTCACAAATGCTTGTGAGAATTAAGATTTTCGTGGCTTCGATTTCTCATTATGGAATGAAGTAGATGAAGCTATATGTTACAAGAGAAGACGATTAGAGGGGCTGCCAGATGGGGACACGACGAAAAAACGGTAGGAAGTATGGCACGAGAGAGATGAGATACGCAAGAGTTAAGGAACCAAAATAAAGAAAGGAGATGCACAATGGCTCCCCAAATATGAAGAGCCGATGGAGGGTGCATTTGGGATTTATAACTATAGCAACTATTTTTGCTAGATTTATTTATAACTTCCCACCAAAAAATTTTGTTTGAATGATTAAATATAACGTTTGAACGGGTTCTAACTTTGCCCAAGTAAAATTGTGTATACGTTCCTGCCATGACTATTATTCAAATAGTTATGTCAGCATTATTCGAACGTGAATTAAATTACTGTTCTAACGTGTATAGGAACATTCAAACAGTATAGCAACCATCACCGCCAAATTTATTTATAACTTTCCACCAAAAACTTTGTTTGAATGATTAAATCTCGTTTGAATATTTTTGACCTTTCCTTAGCACAATTGTCTATTCTTTCCTACAACGACTATGATTCAAACAGTTATGTAACCATTCGATCGTGAATTATAATAATGTTTGAACATGTTTGTAGCACGTTTGAATGCTTTTTTTAGATGCTATGTTTCGTCCCAGAAAGTATAGTTCAAACATATATTTGTTTGATCGAACGAAGGTAAAACCGGTTCTATATTTTGAGATGAAATTTAATTTTCATCCTAAATAAGTACTTTTAGGGATGAAATTTAATTCATTCCTAAAAACTTTTATATCTAAAAATCTTATTTCTTGTAGTGTATTTAATTATGGATTGAAGGAGATCATCAAATTAAATTAAAAGTCGACGTTGATATGGGAAAGTATATGATTAATTTTGTTGGTATAATAGAAAAACATAATTAGAGATCTTTTAGCGCGACACGTACGACTACAAAGCAAATGGAAACACTGCTTCAGATGAGGATTACCTTCATATACTATGTCAAATCCAACAAGACAAAATCATCCAGAATGTCGAATTCTTGATTTTTCTTCAAGATAATTTGGATATAAAATAGTTTCAATTTATCTCATCTTATTATTAAAATTTTTCTAAAGTCTCATATAAAATATAATAAATAATTCAACTTTTTTAAATATCAAAATAATAATAATATTAAAAAATAATATTATAATAATATTTTATTCAACTTTCAATTTTTATCTAAAACCATTTCATGATTTCGTTATCCAAACCTCAATTATTTGACAAGAAAAACTCTTCATACGTGTAGACTACTCGCAAGTTTTTGTTTTTATTAGGAGATGTTGATCTCCAACTTGCTGTCTGGCTAGCTAGCTCGATCGGTCTACCAAAAATATATTGCGATGATGAAGAGATGCACATGAGGATCATGCAATTTACGAATAGATACAAAGATCAAGAGAAGCACGCTTCCGTTGTAATTAAGTGAAGGTCACGTAACAACCTAACCATCAGATCAATATATTTTTTGGACTACTCCATTATCTATATATAATTCATGTTGTCGACATGATCAGAGATATATAGATCCATCACGATACCCCAAGCTATTAATATGTGAACGTGCTTCTAGCTAGTACTCATGAAGGTCAAACCTTTAAGAATATATATAATCACCCAATTAAATAATTAATATTATTACTTGATTATGACTTGTATACTTCCTTCAATATATATATATATATATATATGTATGTATATAATGATATTGTTTGCTAACTTGAATAGCTTCAATTATTCATGCATAAAATATTCCACACATTCATGCAGCATGCATTATGAGTCTGGTAAGAGACAGATTAATTAATATACTGCATGCAAACCCTAGGTAGCGGGGTACCACACACATATATGTTATATGAATAATGATAGGCTTACTATCCTTTTACTATTTTTTTTATTTTTTTAATCTTTAATTTCTTTACCTAATAATTAAGAAAGTGACTATTAGTAAAATTATATATTGTTTTTTAATTTTTTCTTAATAACTAAGGATGTTAAAAAAATATTCAAAAGAAAATAATTAAAAAATAAAACTTTCAAATACACTATAAAAATAATAAATAGATGATAAGAGAGTAGTAAAGATATCACTACGCATGTTATATTATGTCATGTATTATATCATGATTAGTTTAATTATGATTAAGAGGAGGGGAAATAGTAATAAATAATTACCACCTTGCATGCATTCATTAGTATTGTTGATCTTCTCTGTCCTATATATGAGATCATGCCAGCTTGGGTAGTGGAGTGTTATGAAAATGCTTCACTACTCAACTGCAACCTGAAGTTTTTTTTTTTTTCCCTTAGTATGCTGCCTAAGTTTACCCGTCATTTTGATCGCTTATGTATTTAATCTTTTTATTTTTTTTTACTTAATGATTAAAAAAGTGATTTTTAGTATATTAATATATATTTTTTATCTTAAAAAAATATTAAATATATTAAAAAGATTTAAAAAAAGGAGAAGATAAAAATTAAAAAAATAACTTTGTGCTAACGGGCATGCACACAGTTAAAGCTGGGCAACATGCGAGCACTACTCTTGAAATAGATCAGTACCAGATCAGCCTCATGTGTTACGTACGTATATACGTTTGTTATACCTCTGCATAGGGGTGTGCAAAATTCCGAAGCTTCCGATTCCGGCTGATTGCCGCTTTGATTCCGACTCCAATGAAATCAGAAGGTTTGGAAGTCGGAGTTGGAATCGGAGTAGTTCCGACTCTGTAACGGATACGGAGTTGGAATCGGTAAACCATTAGTTTTGAATTCCGACTCCGATTCTGACTTTTTTTTTTAAAAAAAAAAAAAAAAAAAACCCAATGGATTTTGTCTACCTGTTAAATTTACTCCGGATTTTTGATATTATTTATTTGATAATTGGAAATTGGATTGTCTATTATTAGTCATTTTTTATTGTTCTATTTTCTATGTTGGCCGTGAATGTATTGAGGAACCGTTTGTGATTTTCAACCGTTGTTTGTTTGTGACTTTGGACTTTGAAGGCTTCGTGTTTGTGGAAATGTCACAAAGAAAAATAAGTAAGATGGTATTATTGACATGGAATTCATGGGAGGGTATTATTGACATGGAATTCATTTGGGGGGGGGGGGGAGAGAGAGAGAGAGAGAGAGAGAGAGAGAGAGAGAGAGAGAGAGAGAGAGAGAGAGAGAGAGAGAGAGAGAGAGAGAGAGAGCATCCCGGAAAACTTCACCAAAAATAATATGGGAGGGTATATTAACTAAAATGTTGATTTCAAGCAAAACATGGAGAAAGATCAGTCAGATTAACAATTTTTTTTTTTTAAGTAGTCAAAGAAACAAATTGCATAAAGATACATAACAATGTCAACCTATGCTAAAAAATATTGAAAAGACTTGGATTTTAAAAAGTGTGAGTGTGAGAATACTACCTCAACCTCCATTTGAAGGTTCTTTTGTTCTAAATACAAGTCAACAGATTTAATGGCATTCTTAATGCCTCCAGCTATTGATATATGATTATCTTTTATCAAGACCATATTGAATAAACCCATTCTACGGTTCCGCTCTCCTCCAATAAGTACCTATAAACAGGGAATTTTACAAGATCAACCAAAATAATTTTACACAAATTAAAGGAGAATTGTAACCATTATGTAAAAATAGGAAGTGATTAATACCGCCCACTTATCCACCAAATGTAAACCTGGAGCAGTTTTTCTTGTCTCTAATATACATGCAGGGTATGCAGCATCTGCCATTTTCTGCATCCCTTAATGAAATGAATTACATTGAGTTTCCATGAGCTAATAGGCCGAAGTTGATGTACACATCTTGCTATTTGAAAATTAATCCTAAACCTAACCTTGCAACCATTTAACCAATTTATCCTTTGATCATTTTCTAAAATAAAGTTCAATCGCCTATTCATTCACTTGTTTCAAGTAAGAAAAGATCAAATTTTCAAACAAAATGAGAACCTACACAACCATGGAGGGATCCAACATCAAACAGTGACCTCACCTAGTGATTCATTTCTTTTTGAGTAGTCAATGCTGAAATTATCAAAGTTACTAAAGTTTTAACCTTAACATGATCAAAATCACGTCTTGAAGATTCTTACTTCCAATAAACTTGGTAAACTGAAAGAAAACCATATACACAATTAAGCATACACTCAATATATGCTTGGATACTCTTGATCATGTAGCATGCTTATGCTTTAATTCCAAAGATTTTCTTTCTAAATCGAACCTCTATGAATACATTTATAAGCTTCTAAACCCCTAAACATTGTATCATTAATAGAAATCCAACCCTTATGAAGATTAACTCAAAATCAACCATGCTCAACATTAATGCATCAACCAATACATATACTAACTCTATATGGCATTCTAAGCTCCAATACTATAAGATTTTCAAAAAAAAAAAAAAAAAATCATACAACCAAGTAGTATACGGTATACCACATTTACAAGTTCAAACAAAAATTGAAATCACTCTTCAAGTCATAAAAGTCTTAACATTTACAAAACTTAAACTCAACTACTCATCACTTAACAAAAAGCATGCTAACCAAGACATTAACTCCCCACTAACTTCACAATTCAATCTTTTAATCCCAGAGATTGCTAATTATAACTTACTAACATATTTATCTTTCTAACACCGAAAATAGAAGTAGGAAAATTAACTTACCAGAGTGTAAGCCTTTAGGTTAAAGGCTAGTTTTTCTCTCTTCACTAAACCACTTCTCTTTCTCTCACTAAGGTGTAGAATTGTTGGACTGAACTTTTTACCTCTTTAAATTGATACCATGTATTAAAAGATTTCAATCTGTTGTTATTTTTATTTAAAAAACTATTTAGTTTAATGAAATTGCTATAAAAAAACCGATTATGTATTTCTTATTATTATCCCTTCCATGTTGAAAATGATGAGCGCCAAGAAATATGAACTGGTTTCAAATGAAGTATCCATATGTGTGTATATATATATCCATATGTGTGTATATATATACATACATGTATATATGTATGCGCAAATTAAGCATACACATATATAAATAATATTTCTGTATATATGCATTAATGTATGTATGTATGCTTGCATGTATATCCTCCATTGTTATTTTTATTTAAAAAACTATTTATTTTAATGTATGTATGCTACTGATAATTCTTTTTTCGTGGCTTACCAAAAACTTTTCCAAACTAAAGTCCTTTATGAATGTAATCTCCATCTTTCTGGGACCACTCTACCTGAAATAATATCTACATGAAGAATGACCAAGCATGCAAACCACTCAAATAAACCACTACATACAGTGCAGTATCGATACCTTCAGAGAAGAATCAACCTCATGAAATACTAGATCTACAAGTGCAATGCCAGTAATAATACTATCTTCCTTTGCCAAGAAATTAGCTTCCACTTCCATGTCAACTGGAATGGTGGCCATACTTGTCACATCCCCTACAATTATACCATGAATTCATTATAAATAATACCATCTTATAAGTAAGTACCCCTTGATTTTAATGAATTCATTATGCATGTCTATAGCTGATTGTTTTACTCTTTCAAAGATGTAGTCTTGCATCACCTATTATATGTGTCAGATTTTTTTTATTGTTTTTTTAATAAACTTCTTAATTTATATATATATGTGTGTGTGTGTCAGATTTCAAACTATGGAGGAAAAACCATATGGGACTCCAGAACAAGATCAGGATGCCACAATTCCATTCCTAGCACCGAGATCTAGACCCACTTCCAGAACACAAACTTCATGTGCAAGTAGTCGATTCCCACTCCCGGTAAACATAGAAGATGATGATACATTTAATGAGGAGAATATGGGTATTGGGATGAGCCGGATGTACTACCTCCATCCGCGAGGGCCAGGCCACCACGTCCACGATCAAATAAAAAAAGGTCGTGGACATGGGAACATTTCACCAAGGTTGACGGTGATCTCTCAGAACTGCACGCGGCTTGCAACCATTGTGGCATAGAAGTTGCATGTCGTTCAAAAAAACAAGGCACTGCTTGTTTGATATCACATCTAAATGGTTGCCAGAGGTATAAGATAGTGAAGGGATTGACGGCCAAAGTTCAGACAACGCTAAGTTATGAAACTTCTACTGCGACTGATGGTATGCAACTTAAAAAAATGGTCATCCCTCAATACAGTGAGAAGATGTTGAGAGATGCGCTTTCCGATTTGATCATTGAAAATGAGATGCCTTTTACTACAGTTGAGAAAAGATGAGATGCCTTTTACTACAATTGAGAAAAGAGGGTTCTGAAAATTTATGAAACTCATTGAGGCACTATTTCCATTGCCGTCACGGTATATAGTGATGTGAGATTGTATGAAAAGGCATTTAAAAAAGAAGGCTGAGATGAGACAAATGTTTGTGACGACTGGCCAGACAGTCTCATTTACAGCTGACACATGGACGTCTACACAGAATGTTTCCTACATGTGTATTATAGCACACTACATTGACAGTTCATGGACGTAAAAAAATGGATTATTGGATTCAAAGAAATCAATGATCATAAGGGTACATCAATTGGGGCGGCGATGGATGATTGCTTGAAAGATTGGGGAATTCAGAAAGTTTTATGCATTATAGTTGACAATGCTAGTGCCAATGATACTGCAATTGAATGGTTTAAGCGGAATACGGGAGTGAGAGATGATGTCATCCGGGACCATGAGTTTATCCATATTCGTTGTTGTGCTAACATAATCAACCTGATTGTGACTAAGGGGCTAAAAGAGGTTGAATATTCCATTACAAAAGTTTGCAACATTGTGCGGTATGTGAGGGCTTCCCCCCAAAGGCTGAAAAAATTCAAGGCAATAGAAGAACAACTTGGGATAAAACATTCATAGACTCTATGCTTGGATGTTCCCACTCGATGGAACTCTACATATATGATGTTGGATGTGGCACAGAGGTACCAAAAAGTGTTTGAGCGGATGGAGGTGGAAGATGGGGGCCTTAAGTATACTTTGCTAGAGCCTGCAGGAAAGGGGCTCGGTCCACCGGACACACATGATTGGACGAGTGTTCTTTGTCACATTTTTGCATATTTTTTTATGATATTACAATGAAAATATCTGGATCTGCATACACGACTGCAAACTTATGATTCAGTCAAATCTCGACATTACACCACCACTTGGAAGATGGTTGTAATGAGCCTAGCGGACTTCTATCTAGTATAGCTCAGAGGATGCTGTCCAAATATAATAAATATTGGGGACAAATTGAGAAGATAAATAAATTACTCTTTATGGCTGTGATCCTTGACCCCCGAATCAAGTTGGCCATGATAGAATATTGGACAAATTCCGTCCTCGGGGCAATGGAGGTTGCATCATTTATTACAGATCTTAAAACTAATCTCGATGACTAGTGCAACCATTACAAAAATAGTGGACAGCCTTCATCTTCAGCGGGTTCCTTACATGTGACTCTGACACCTCCCTCTGATGACTTTAGCCCAGTAGGTGCATTGCCTCGACGCCGTAGGAATTACGACATTATAAATGAGTATCATCAACTCGTTGCATCGAAGAATATTATGGGGTGTACTTCAAAAGTTGAACGGTATTTTATGGAAGAGGTCGAGGCACCTAGCCCTGCATTTGAGATATGCATTTGGTGGAAGGCTAATTTCATCAAGTATTCAATCATTTCCCCTATTGCCCGAGATGTGCTAGCCATTTCTATTATGACTGTTGCATCTAAGTTAGCGTTTAGCACTGGAGGTCGAGTGTTGGATGCTTTCTAGAATTCTTTGTCACCATCAACCGTGGAGGCCCTCGTTTGCACACAGAACTGGATCAATGATACACCCCTTGGACTAAATAGCATTGGCATTGATGATGAGAGCTATAGGCTTGAAGATGGTAACCTTATTTTACTTATTTTTTTACTATTGATTATTTTAATTGTTTTTATGATTTCATAAATCTATTTAATTTATTTTTTTTTATCATTTTATAGATGAAATTGTGAATCCAGTATAGTTGCAGATGACTGATGGAGTATGGATAAAGATAAGTTGATATTAGAATTAACTTAATCTTTATTGGTATTAATGGTAATTAAATTTTACTTTTACTATGTTCAATTTTCTGGATCAATATTTGGTTACATTTATTAATTGAATACTTGTTTTATCTTAATTTCAGGTACTTCAAATGATCAAGTACGATGCTACAAATGATTTTTTTTTTTTTTTTGGTTGAATCAAGATGTTTATTTTTATGGACTGTTTAATCAAATTTTGAAATAGGCTATTAATTATATTATTAATTGTTTAGGACTTTTCTGAATTATGTATAATAATTAATTATGCAGTCTAATGTGTTTAAACAAATTTGACCTTTTGGAATGAAAAATTGAAAATATTATCTTTGATACTCGTTGTGTCACGAAAATTAATTAATTCATTAATTAATTATATAATTTAACCTGTTCAAGCTTTTATATATTTCAAGAAAATTGAAAATAAGAATGAAATCTATACAAAAATACCTCAAATTAATAAAACCTAAAGTTTCACATTTCAAGTACCAAGCTAGCATCACTGTCACATACAAAAACAAAAAAGAGAAATATTAATAGAGTAAAAATACTTAATACATATTCAAACTCAATTCAATAAAATAATTCCTATTCGTTTAATTGAGAAATACTGAACAAGAATAATTTATATATAAATTGAGTTTTTATTAATCAAGGATAAAATAAATTTAAAAGAAGATAAAACCTATCAAAATAAAGAAGATGCATATTTTACAGTCGGAATTCCGAATTCTGAAATTTGATCGGAAGTCGGAATTCCGGCACCGATCGGAATTTTGATCGAATTTCGATCAGAATCGAACTCCAATTCCTTTCAGAATCGAACTCCAATTCCTTTTGGAATTGGAATCGAAGCTCAATTTCGACTCTGACAAAAGTTGGAATTTTGAGTCGGAGTCGGAGCACAACCCCACCTCTCTGCGTGCGCACTCTCTAATTAATATATATAGCTCTTCTTTTAAACGATCCGCCTCAGCTAGCTGTATATATATAATACACACACACACACACACATATATATATATATAGAGAGAGAGAGAAGATTGCATGCTTGCAAAAGATCAATGCATGGATGGTTGATTAGAGAGATTTTTTCTTTTTGGGGGCCCTGAATTTATCACCCGACAAGAGTACGATTAATTAATTGGTAATTCTAATTTTTCACACAATAATAGTGGAAAATTAAGTGATATATATATATATATATATATATATATATATATATATATATATATATATATATATATATATATATATATATATATATATATGTATGTGTGTGTGTGTGTGTGAGCGCATGTGTGTGTAAAGGATCATGAGATGATCAAGTCAAACATGACAATCGATCATTTTCAGAATCGGATGATCTAGATAGGCCGGTGGGCAGCGAGGGCCCAATCCCTGCTACCCTGCCCCTGTTTGCTCCCAAACCCACTATGCTTCATTATATATAAAATAAATAAATTTTATATATTTATATAAATAAATATATTGTATATTGATATATACAATTTATTGAAAACTTATAGTTGTATTCAAGTTATTAGATTTTCTTGACTTCTCTGATGAGTTTAAATTTTTTTTGTATTTATAAATTTAAATAGTTATAATTGCGAGTGCACAAATACCATACAATCATTTAAAAATAAATAAATATTGAACCAACATGAAAAAAATAAATATTTTAATACTGGACCATACTATTTTCTTTTTCAAAATAACTGTACGACGTTTGTGTACTCTACGGCTTTATATAACATTACTTCTCCGGAAATTGATTGTCTACATACAGAAATAAACAACTAACATACTGTTGGGCTATTTTTGGGCACGAATTTTTAATATTATAATGTTGTAAATAATAATAAAATAGTTATATTAATTTTTACGTTTTATTTTAAAGTTTATAAAAATTGTAATAATTACATCTAAAAGTTGAATATACAAAATTAAAAAGTATTTTATGTCTAAGTGATGTTTGAGAATGAAATTTTAAAAAGTTTAATTTAAAATTTTTTCATTTTATCTCATTATTTAAACATACATTTTTTTAAAAAAAATAAAATATAAAAATTGTGGGACTTATAAGGATCGATGCACCTAAATTTTCGCTGTGTTTCTGTATTTGTTTGATATTGAAACCTAAATTTGTAATAATGGTTGAAATTTGGCACCTGAGTTTTGGCATAGAGCTGATCATCCGTCTGCTTTTCTGTCAATGTTTTTATGGAAATTTTCCACCTGAGTTTTGTCATGTCTACGATAAAATTTTTAAAAAGTAAAATATGAAAAGAAAAAGAAAATACCCTCCACCATACATCGCCCAGCTCTCTCGAGCTCTCGAGTTGACAGGGATATATCAACCTCCCAACCATGTGTACATCATGCGGTGAAGAAGAGATCGAGCGACCTTCACCACACAAATTGACGGTCGCCCCCACCACTGCGGTATAGGTAAAGATAGTGAAGAGAGTTTATATTTGCTTATTTTTGTAAAAGAATTGTATGACAATGGCGTATTTTATGGTCACAAATATTATTTTTTTATTAATTATATGTATTATTATAAAATATATTTCTTTTTCTTTTTTATCCAATATATATAAACTAACAATTAACCATTGACACGTGTGATGGGCATGACTCAATTAACGATCATAAAGTTGTTTAAACCATAAGTTTTATATAATAAAAAATAATTTATACAAATTTTAAATAAAAAATTTTTATATAATTTTTATGTAAAAAAATCGACTCCATTTGAAAAAGTGTAAAAAAGTTAATTATTTTTTAATGCAATCTATTAATGTTTAAGAGAAAAAATATTTTAAAAAATAATTTAAATTTTTAATGTTTTAAATTTTTTCTGAAGTTTATTATTCTTAAATTAGTTGAATTCTTTTATTCATTATCCATATAATAAATATTTGTTAAAAAAATTTAAAAAAAAGTATGGTGTGTAAAAGTTGTGATTTTTTTTTATAGAAAAATCTAGTTACAAGCACAATTACGTATTAATATGTGCATCAATCTCATATTATTAGTTAAAAATAAATTTTATTTAAAACAGTACTAATTTAAATTTTAAATATGAATGAATTAGTATTAGTATATAAATTAATACGTAATTTTATTTATACATAATAAAGTTGATTTAACAAATGTCATAATAAGACACGGTCCAATCTGACTGCGTGCTTAAGGAGTCGGCGACTCGACATGCATGCAGAAGGCTGGTTATAAAGATGAAATATGATGAGATATTTTAAATAGTAATAAATAAAATATTATGATATTATAATTTTTTAATATTAATTTTATATTAAAATTTAAAAAAATTAAATTATTTATTATATTTTATATAAAAATTTAAAAACATTATAATAATAAATCAAAATAAGATGTGATAAAATTTTTAATTTTGACTAAGCAAGCTTGGCCTTAATTTTAAGTTAGCGTTTCTTGACCAAAAAGCTTTGAGAGTGAAAATAAAATTTTTAAAAAAAAGAAGGAAAGGTCACATCTTTGTGGTCAAATCAACCAAATATTTCTACTTAGCCTCTAGGCGCCTCGTAATTATTCAGTGATAATGTTTTCCCTTGGGTACCCGCATCATGAATCGGCCGGTGCATGCAGGAGTCCGGTGTCAGGACCTTCAAATCAAAACAATATTGCCTACATGAGAAATCAACTTTTTAATGCCGAGTGGTGACCGACTGGAGGGATTCGTGAAAAGTGTAATTTTTTAATATATTTTAAAAATATTTTTACATATTTAAAAAATAAAAAAATATTTACTTAAATACTAAAATAAAAAAAATATCTAAAGAAATATTCGAGATCTATTATTAAAATTCCAAACATTTTTCTTTAATGCATAAAACTAAAATTATAATTAAAACATATATATTATACCACTAATCCCTACTAATTTATAAACATTAATCTCTTAATTGATCACTTAAGTCTTTTATTTCCTCTATTTTAGATAATGTTCTGATTTATGCAAGTTCTGATCAAAATTTGTCTCAATTCTTTAAAAAAAATATCAATTTATTTAATTACCAATAAAATTTTATAATTTTCTCGATAGCTATTAGTGCTAAGTATATGAATTAATCTTTTATACCCTTCAAAGGATCCATGTTTTTTTATACACATAATGGAGTCCCAAAAATGTCTCTATATATACATGCATACAATATATATAATATTTGTAATTAATATTATATTAAAAATAATATTACATATAATCGAGAAGTGTGTAAGCGCCGTGCAATCTCTTTAAAAAAGAATAGAGTTTATTATTAAAAAATTAATTTTCTTTTCATATGGGTTTCGTAATTATTCAAATTTTTTTTTAAAATAATTATGTAGCGCTGACTATAAGTATCATTTCTCTCATATTAAAATGGGTTAACAAAAATAATCAATTATTAAAACTATTTTTTCTTTATGGAATATCATGAACTTATATATCGAGAGCTTGCTTGCTAGCTAGCTAGGGATATTGTTAGGTTTGAAATCAACCCAAAATCTGCAAAACTTCATATATCCTTACCCAAATTGTAGTAGTTTATTTAAACATGCAGTTCTCTTTCGGTTGATGAACTTACCGGCCGCACACAACAGTAGTCAAAGCTTAGAGTACGTTGACGCAAATTTATAAAGCTCCAATGAAATGAGACCACGTCGCAATAAGGACATGCAATAAATGATTTATGTAGGGAAATAGGCATCCCGGCCCCTATAAATATATATATATAGCTTTGTACGTATAAATATTTAATTCATAAACAAATTAATTAAATCCGTAGGGTTCCAGGATTTTGCCTCCTCCATCTTGTACTTAGGGAGAAAATTTTGAACGGGAAAATAAAATCGTCACGAGGTGAGCTGCCTTGTTTCTATAATAATCTCCAAATATAACTAAAGTAGATCGGGCAAACGTGTCCCGATCTTACACTTATTCTTCTAAGTGGGACCCTTTACGCACTGAAAAAAATATTGTGGAAGGAATAATCCCATACCATTCCTCCATTTTGTGTATATATATATTATATAAACCCATCTTTTAGAGTCATCCAGTCCCCCAAGTCACAAAAAAACATCAGACCCTCTCTCTCTCTCTCTCTCTCTCTCGGTATACCCACCAAACCACCTTTCTCTAAATTTAGCATAAACTTCCCGATCCAAACTCTTAAAGCACAGTACTCTCTTATCACTGCATTTTTTTTTCGAAAGAAGATCATCTCTAGCTAGGCTTTCTTCTTTACGTATAGACTCGATCGCTAGTTCTAGTACTGCACTTTGCTCACAAGCTAGCTAGCTAGCATGAATAACGCAGACTATGCGTATCCTTCCAACGTTGAGTGCGCGCATCGTGTTTCGATTCCGCCCCCACAACCCTTTGTGAAGACGCTGAAGAACTCTCTGAAAGAGACTTTCTTTCCCGATGATCCACTTAGGCAGTTCAAGAACCAGCCACCATCGAGAAGATTCGTACTGGGACTCCAGTACTTCTTGCCAATTCTCGAATGGGCGCCTCGCTATAATTTTGAGTTCCTGAAGTCTGACCTTATTGCTGGGATTACAATCGCCAGCTTGGCAATCCCGCAGGGCATCAGTTACGCAAAGCTTGCCAACTTGCCTCCGATTCTTGGCCTATGTGAGTGCTAGAGTTTTGATATATATAAGCATAACTGAGGATATATACGTTTATAAGAGTAGTTTTGAAGAGTTTTTTCTATTTCTAATGTTCTAAAAATGCGTGCAGATTCGAGCTTTGTTCCACCTCTGGTTTATGCAATGATGGGCAGCTCCAGAGATTTGGCTGTGGGGACGGTTGCTGTTGCATCGCTTCTCACTGCTTCAATGTTGGGGGAGGAAGTTGATGCTAAGGAGAATCCCACGCTTTATCTTCAACTTGCTTTCACAGCGACATTCTTCGCCGGAGTTTTCGAAGCTTGTTTAGGCTTATTAAGGTTAGCATTGCTCAATCATCAGAAACAAGAAGTTTGAGTGTAGCATAAGAACAGCTCAAAAAGATGGTAATTAAATTAGTAAGAATGTTTAACCTTTTTCTTACCTATCTCTTCAGGTTTGGTGAGATCATAAACAATATTAAGTTAGAGAAAAACTTCTATATACAATTAGTAATAACAAGAAAAACTAAAAGACACTTTTTGTGTTAATGATCCGTCGATATCTCTGCTGGAATTGATCTTGTCTTTTCTTACCGAATCCCGTTTAATATTAGTTAGTTTAATTTTATAATTTCTTATCTGGTGAGAATCATCACGGAATTTGTTTTTTCTTTTCTTTTGTTTTACTTTTTAATTTGTAACCACGATCCACGTACTATATATAATATTTCATCTCTTCTTAGCTGTATATCGCATTTAAAATTTGTTTTTGTTGAGATATTCTTCATGTTTTCTAAAAACTATGTTATGATTGACTACAGGCTAGGTTTCATCGTGGATTTCCTATCACATGCAACCATAGTAGGGTTCATGGCAGGAGCAGCCACTGTAGTGTGCCTGCAACAGCTAAAAGCGATCCTTGGCCTTGAGCATTTTACCCAAGGGACAGATCTTGTATCAGTGATGCGTTCTGTCTTTACCCAGACACATAAGGTAGCCATTAATCCTGCAGCCGTACTAATTCCACCATTAATTCATAAATAAAAACAACTCAAAACTATTTTAAAGTACATCTGCCAGCCACTACAAACATTTATTCCATTATTACTGGATATACAAATTAACATGGCTGTAATTTTTCACATCGTTATTTCCCAATATTAACAGAAAAAACAGAAGGATATATATATATACACATATATTAGTTCTTTTTTCAGAAAAAGAAAAAAGAAAAAAGAAATACTGTGGTAAAATTGGTTTTTATGGTTGGCTTATTATGATATGTTCCTTAATAGAAATAAAGATTTTGTCACGATTTCACTAATCAAGCTGATGTTCACTACTTTTAGAATCTTTAGCTTTATACATTTCTTTTCCCTCGTTGTCTTATTAATCTCATGATTGGTGGATATTGCAGTGGAGATGGGAAAGTGGTGTTCTGGGATGTTGTTTCCTTTTCTTTCTGATCAGCACTAGATACTTTGTAAGTAAATCTGACCCATATTTTTCTTGATCCAAACTTTTTTCTTTAGGAGATTCTTATTCACTATAAACGTCATACACATAGCATGCATTATAACTAAATAAATCACAAAATCAAGGCAAATGGTATATTCAGAAGAGAACATGATCACCCCACGTATTTTGGTACTTTCCAATATATATATTTCTTTACTTACTGGGAAGTTGTCCTGAATTCTCTTTCTAAGCATCTACTTTTTTTTTCCTTTTCAATCCAATTAGGTTCGAATCAACTTCTATTTTAAGATTCCTTTTCTGTCGGCTACCTTTCGTGAGTGATCTTGTTTCAACCCTGATTAACCTGCTCCCACTCCAAAGTTAACTGAAGCAAAGTCTCAAAGCTAATTTGCCTTGTATATACGCTGCATGCAAGACTTGTTTTCAGCTAATCACCAATGAAATAATACAACTGACTAGCTATAAGAATAAGGACAAATAAAATAGCATTATATGACCATCCCTGTTTGAGACAAACAGCTCAAATCTCATGTATTTCGAGAGCAGAACAAAAGGTGCCTCAGCCTCATCAGGGCATTCAGTTATATATCTAATTTAATCCAAGCATTTGAACTTGTACTTTTGTCTTTTTCAATCACTCCCTTCTTAAATCTCTATGCACCAACAGACCAAAAAGAAATACCAAATCAACTGTGAGGTCCTATTACATGACCCTACAACCATAAGTGTCTCCGAGACACATACACCTAATTAATTAAGACAAATATGATAAGTTAGCTTTATGTTTTTTTTTTATATGAATATATTTGAAGTCTTTTTGTCTTTTAAAGAAAATAATATCTTGTCTGTTTGTTATGCAACATGCAGAGTAAGAGAAAGCCAAAGTTCTTTTGGATATCAGCGATGGCACCATTGACGACTGTCATCTTGGGGAGTCTTCTCGTTTATCTCACCCATGCCGAGAAACACGGTGTTCAAGTGGTGAGAATCCCCAGACCTACATGGATGCTTTCAAATCTCTATCCCTCTCTCCATTTCTCTCTGAGACACAAAAACTGCGCAGCAGCCGTAACCCACTTTTGCAAGACAGTCCAGTAAGCAAACAGATTGGACCACTAGTATGATTAAGCCTTGGTCCAATATTTCACGTGTATAGGTCTTGTACATAAATAAATGAATATATACCTGTCTTTGGGCCAACCCAAATAATTCTCCCACCACTCCCTTATTGCAAGCCATGACTGGCCCCACCAATAATACAACTTTCCATGAACATTTTAGTGGGTTCATTATATATGTCCCATCCCCGTGCGTGCTTTTACCCAATAAAGCCAATGGACAGATCAGGTCAAAGATCTGATTGGACGGTCATGATGAGTGATCCTTTAATTTTACATTCTTTTTTTTGTATTATTTTTATTTTTTACTTTTAATTTATCGGTGTCTCATGTGACTGGTACTGAAGATCTAGGCCGTTAATATGTTGCATGTTATTGCAAACTTTTTCAGATAGGAGAGTTGAAGAAGGGGCTGAACCCACCATCGTTCGGGGATCTAGTATTTGTGTCTCCCTATCTCATGACAGCTATTAAAGCTGGCATCATCACTGGCGTCATTGCTCTCGCTGTAAGTCTTTTTGTTTTGTTTTCTTTTAATTTTCTGCATGGGCACGTACTTTAAGCACTGATCTTCTAATCCCAGAGAGAACTAGACACGTAAAGTTATCAAAAACAGTTCGGGAAACTTTAAACAAACTGTAGCTTGAATATATGCCAGTAAAAGCTTATGAAACAGAGTAGAACAGATTGATTGCTTTTAGGGAAACGAAACGGGATATATTATGAGTATTAGTGGAAACATAAGGAAATGCTGGTGATGTCCCTATATAATATTCCTGATTTGGTTTTGTGCACGCAGGAAGGAATAGCTGTAGGAAGAAGCTTTTCAATGTTCAAGAACTACCATATTGACGGGAACAAAGAGATGATTGCTTTCGGAATGATGAACATTGTTGGTTCTTGCACCTCTTGCTACCTCACCACAGGTACTGTTTGTTTGGCCCTACTTTTCAACTGATCATTTTATAATTTATAACTGATCTTCCAGTTTCCTCGTATTGGTAATCAAGTTATTCTATTGTTTTGCTGATAAATTGGCGTTGACGTCGAATTTCAGGGCCATTTTCAAGATCAGCAGTAAATTACAACGCAGGATGCAAGACAGCAGTATCAAACATTGTGATGGCAGTCGCTGTCATGCTCACGTTGTTATTCCTGACACCTTTGTTCCATTACACTCCTCTTGTGGTGTTGGCAGCCATAATCATATCCGCAATGCTTGGTCTCATTGATTATGAAGCCGCCATGCATCTCTGGCATGTTGACAAATTTGACTTTGTAGTCTGCATGAGTGCATACATTGGTGTGGTTTTTGGCAGCGTAACAATTGGCCTAGTCATAGCGGTATGAACCACACGGCCTCCCAATATACTTAATACAAGTATATGCACTTTGTTTAGTTATAATTTAACCCCAAAAATGGACCATTTGATTAAACTTTCTAAATCTTGTTCAAGTGCAGATTTCGATATCTTTGCTTAGGGTACTCCTGTTCGTTGCCAGACCAAGGACCTTGGTTATGGGAAACATTCCAGATTCTATGATTTACAGAAACGTTGAACAATACCCAAATGCAAGCAATGTACCTGGAATTCTCATACTCGAAATCGATGCTCCCATTTACTTCACCAATGCAAGCTACTTAAGAGAACGGTAAGTTGCTAAATCTTGATTGCTCCGCGTTGTAATTAGGAAAAAAAGTACTACTAAGATGGCCTACTTTTACATAATAATCAAATAAAAAGCATATGCAAGGCCAACTTTTCTATAATGCTTATAAAATCTAATAAAAAGAACTCTCTGTTTCTCAGAATTGCAAGGTGGATTAATGAAGAGGAAGACAGAATAAAATCATCTGGGGAAACTAGCCTACAGTACGTAATACTGGATATGAGTGGTAAGTACGTAGTGGATTTGGGAATGATAGAAAGGATCATTAATGCGTTCTCTTTTTCCAATAGTAATTCTAATTCCATCCCTAAAAATGCATTATTATTTTGGTAATTGATAGCTGTTGGTAACATTGATACGAGCGGAATTAGCATGCTTGAAGAGATGAAGAAGACTGCTGACAGAAGAGAGCTAAAGGTACGTACATTCTTGATTTCTATATATATTTAATATTCTTTGATCTATATATTTGTGCGAATAAATTAATTATAAGATCTGTCTCCCCAATTGTATCTGTTTAGCTTGTATTGGCCAACCCTGGAGGTGAGGTGATGAAGAAGCTGAATAAGTCCAAGTTTATCGAAAACATAGACCAAGAATGGATTTACTTGACAGTTGGAGAGGCCGTTGGAGCATGCAACTACATGCTTCACACATGCAAGTCCAACCCAGCTAAGAAAGATGATCAAGCAGAGACATGGAACAACGTATGAGCTTTTGAGAAAGTAGAAGGGATCTCATGTGGCTGTATTTATTTCCTTAACTGAAGTCTGCCATATATATATAATGGCGTTGCATGCGCTTTCACAGAAGAGTCAGAAGCAACAAATGCATTGGACTCATTCAATCAACAAAAAAATGAGTTTCATTGTTTTTAATGCTTAGTCGATTTGGAGGTATTTTTGCTCTTCCAACAGTATGTAAGTTGTAGAATTACATGTTATAAGTATATAAGAATTTCGGCTTTGCAATAAGCATTCTACGATCTTTTATATCGAGAAATGATATTTACAGTTATAGAATTCACAAGCATCACATAATCCTTTAAAAAAAATTGAGTAAATATGATATTTACGTGAAAAAATTAATTTTTTAACGATAGAACACACTCGTTTTCAAAATAGTTTGTGACATTTGATCTACAATGCAGGACTATATATAGTATTTATATACTCTCCTTATGCAACAGAAACAATACTATACACAACAGCAACAGAAACAATACTATACACAACATGATATTACAATTCTCAGGATGGTTATAAACTTTCTTATTACGATATAAAAGTTCCAAATCTAAGCCTATAAAAAAAAAAAACAAAGTAATCACAAAAGAAAAAACCAGAACATTTACCAACAACCAACGTGCATGAGAGTGAAAACATTAATAAGTTATATCAGTCCAGCAAAATTTAGCCCACCCTTCCTTTTTTATTTATGTTCACTTCAAAAAATTTGGTCTACCCGCGTCTACATTCCCGACATTTTTGTATGCACTGATAAATATAAATTATTGTCTGTACTTATTTTTGCCATCGTTTATATTAATGTTAGACTGGCAATAACATATAATTGTTTCGGTGTTTATAAAAGCGCAAGAAAATTTATAATTAATTTTTCCCCGGTAAAAGATATTAACGTAAATTTTTATTTGTATTTTATAATTATATTATTTACATTTAAAATATATATATATTAATGATTAATGAATCTACTATTGTACATCTATTTGTACAATCAAATCCTTTATTTTTCTCATGTCAATCCTACTTTCCCTCTTTCAAGTTTAGTCCCACTCTCCCACTCTTCCACACTTCAAAAAATTAGTCCTACCCTTCCCCACTTTACCTCTTTCAAACCCCTTAATAATAGTATTGCGGTTTCAAATCCCAATGTGGCACATCTATTGAAAAATTCTTATACAACCTTGCGAGATCGAATTTTCCAATATCACTTGCTTGAACTTCATCCTAATCTCTCCTTTAATTTTCCAGGTCCTTTTTAATGCTGACACATCTATTTGTCTATTTTTTAGAAAGTCGTTTCAACAGATCAAAAAATCGAGTATTCTCTCGTAACCGTCTGCTGAGAGGTGATTGGAGATGAAATTTGTTAGTCCTTTTTCCTTCCTGCGCAGGTGGGATGTGAAGGGTGAAGTTCCTCCTCACTACGGTGGTAGTGATGGAAGAGATAGTTGAGGTTTGGAGTCGGCTACGACTGAATAAAGAAGAGAATACGCCGCTTGAAGTGAATGGGGGAGTAGACAAAAGTATAAGAGAAAGGGGAGACAAAAGCATTGTAGGGAAAGTGTGTTCGACGAGAAGAATTGGGAAGAAAATTGTAAAGGGGACGATGGAGAAGATCTAGAGGGTGAGGAAGCCTCTGGACTTTGAGGAGATTGGTTTCAATTGCTTTGTTATAACGTTAGCAAGCTCAAGAGACAAATATAGAGTGCTAGAAGGATGTCCTTGGTTATTTAATAATCACCTATTTGTACTGAAGGACTACGATGGAGAGACTCCAATTAACCTACTGGATTTTGACACTGAAAATCTTTGGATTCAAATGCACAATCTCCCGCTGGGACATATAAATAAGGGGATGGGAGAACAGATTGGGAAGTCGATTGGGAAGGTAATTGATGTAGATGTCACTGAAGATGGAGTGGCGTGGGGACTGTGTTTGAGGGTAAAAGTTGAGTGCAATCTAAAGAATCCATTGGCTAGGGGAAGATATGTAAAGACAACAAGAGGCAAACTTTGGGTGCCTTTTCAATATGAAAAGTTACCTAAAATGTGTTTTGGTTGTGGGAGCATTGTTCACGGGAACGGTGGTTGTACGAAAGAAAGGGAATCAGATGTTGTGCAATACGGCAGTTGGTTGAGAGCAAAGGTTGTGAACAGGAAACAGAGTGATCGAACAAGATACGGAAACCAAAAGAAGGGAGATGATGAAGGAATGGGGAAGGATGGGGGGGATGTTATGGAGGGGAATGGACTGAATAATGTGGAGCAGGTGTTTGTTATTTTGTCTGAGAAGGATAGGGAGGTGGTTAGTGAATCTAGAGGGTAGATGGGTTGTTTAGGCGATGGAGGAAGGGATCTAGTCAAGATAGTAAAGATCTACAAGAAGAGGAGGGGTGCTTAATAGTCAAGGAGAGGTCTAACTCATTTAGACCAGATCAGGCAATTGTGGTGGATCGAGTATAAGTTGAGGAGGCAGGTGATAGAGGTAGAATCAATGAAAGCGCTAGAAGATGGAAAAGAAGAGCTAGAGGGAAAAATCAAACTACTGACGTATGTATTCCAGTGCTTAATACTAAGAGATCCTTAGTAGATGAAGAAATGGATTTGGTGATGGAAATGGGAGGGAAAAAGGCAAGAATTGAAGATGGTGCAGAGTCTGTTTTGGACTTCTGTGAGGCGGTGGCTGTGAGGCAGCCCCGCCAGGAATTATGAAAATAATTAGTTGGAACTGTCGAGGGCTTGGGAACCCTCGGACAGTTCAAGATCTTTACCTTATGGTAAAGAATAAGCAGCCCAGTGTGGTTTTCTTAATGGAAACCAAGGTGAATGGAGGAAGGGTGGAGAGTCTAAAGGGGAGATTACAAATGGATGGTTTTTTTGTTGTAGATCCAATAGGAAGAAGAGGGGGGGTTAGCTATGTTTTGGAAGTTTGAGAGTGATGTTGAGTTGGTGAACTTTTCTCAGTGGCATATTAGTGTGTTGATAAGAAGGGAAGGAATGAGGAGTGAATGGATTTTTACAGGCTTTTATGGTCATCCGAATGCAAGTAAAAGAAGTATGTCTTGAGATTTGTTGGGAAAAATAAGGCCATCAAATCAGGTGGGATGGTGTGTAGCTAGAGATTTCAATGAAGTGTTGGTACAGGCAGAAAAGTGTAGGGTAACTAAAGGAGTAAAAATCAAATGTTACAATTTCGTGAGGCTTTAGAATGTAACAGCCTCTCGGATTTGGGATGTCAAGGTGGTTTCTTTACATGGAGCAAGAGACACAAAGACAATACATTTACAGGTGTGTGGTAAACAATCAATGGAGATTGATGTATAAGGAGGTCAAGGTGGAGGGTCTTGCAGGGAGATGTTCTGATCACCTACCTGTCTTATTGTCTCTTATGGGATATGAAGAAAGGATTAGGCGAAGGGAATGTCCATTCAGATTTGAGGCAAGCTGGATAAAGGAGGAAGGGGCTAAACAAATAGTTAGGTTGGGATGGAATAAGGATGGGCCGAGAGGGGACCCTATAAAAAGAATACAAAAGTTGTTGAATTCATGTAAGGGAGTTCTTCAAGGGTGGTTTAGAAGGAAGGATAAAGATAGGGTAAAGGATATTGAGATGCTGACTAAAAAAATTCAAGGGGTGCAGGAACAAGAAGGGCCACAGAATGTAGAGGAACTCAACCTACTTCAGATGAGAGTGGGAGTGTTGTTAGAGCAATAGGACCTAAAGTGGAAGCAACGAGCAATGAAGAATTGGTACTGCATGGGAGACAAGAACACAAAGTTCTTCCATGCATGTGCCAATCAAAGGAGAAAAAAGAACCAGATTCTATCAGTGATGGACTCAAATGCCAATTTAAAGGTAGATCAAGAAGGGATTGCTGAAACTTTTAGGGAGCACTTTTCTGGAGTATATACTATTGCTGCCCCTTCAAACAGCACCATTAAAACCTATCTAGAAGCAGTGGAGGGTAGGGTCACAGCAGAAATGAATAGCTACCTACATAAGGAATTCATAAGAGAGGAGATGGTGAAAGCTTTAAAAATGATGGGACCTCTTAAATCTCCAAGACCTGATGGATATGGAGCATGCTTTTATCAATCTTATTGGGGTATTGTTGGGGAGGATGTGTGTAAGGCAGCTTTGCAGTTTCTTAATGGTGGTAGGATGGATAGTGGACTAAATCACACTTTTGGGGCATTAATTCCCAAGCTAAAGGAGCCAAAGTCAGTAAATGATTTCAGACCAATAAGTCTGTGCAACGTTATGTATAAAGTCATTGCCAAAGCCCTTGCTAATAGATTGAAGAAAGTGCTAAGTGCAGTGATATCAAGTAATCAAAATGCTTTTATTCCCGAAAGGCTAATCACAGATAACATTGTGGCTGCTTATGAAGTACTGCATTCCATGAGGACAAGACAGAAGGATAAAATGGGAAGCATGGCTCTTAAGCTAGACATCTCCAAGGCATATGATAGAGTAGAATGTAATTTTCTTAAAGAAGTTATGAAAAAGTTGGGATTTGGTGATAGATGGATACAATTGATCATGGATTGTGTTTCAACTGTATCTTATGTAGTATTGACAAATGGAAGGCCAGGTGAGATTATCAAACCAACTAGGGGTTTGAGGCAGGAAGATCCACTTTCTCCCTACCTCTTCCTTTTGTGTGCTGAAGGTTTGAGTGCTATGCTTAATCAGGCAAAGAGGAGGAAGGAACTAAAGGGTGTGGCTGTGGCTAGGGGTGGGATAAGAGTGACTCATCTCTTGTTTACAAATGACTGTATCATTTTTGGGAGAGCAAGTTGGATTGAGTGGAGGAGAATTCAAAGTATCTTGGAGTTATATGAATTGGCCTCAGGTCAAAGTCTTAATAAGCAAAAAACTACTGTGTTTTTTAGCCCAAATGCCAAGGCAAATGTGAAGAAGGGTATTCTTAAGGAGCTTGGGGCTAGACTGATATTGAATTGTGAGAAGTACTTGGGTTTGCCAATTATAGTTGGCAGGTCTCACTATAATTCTTTCAGGTGTATTAAGGACAGGGTCTAGCAAAGGGTTAATAATTGGAAGAATAAGTTCTTATCTCTTGCTGGGAAATAAGTACTTTTAAAGGTAGTCATTCAAGCTATCCCTAATTATTATATGAATGTCTTCAGGCTACCAAAGAAGTTATGTATAGAAATAGCTGCTATTATGGCAAGATTTTGGTGGGGATATAAGGCAAATGATAAGAGGATCCAGTGGAAAAGTTGGTCTGCAATGGGGGTGTCAAAAGCTGAGGGAGGATTGGGTTTTAGAGAGCTTGAGAGTTTTAATTCTGCTTTGCTAGCAAAACAATGTTGGAGGCTGTTGTCTAATCCTCGATCTTTAGCTGCAAAAGTGTTGAAAGATAAGTATTACAGAAATTCTGATCTACTACAAGCCAAACTAGGCTACAAACCATCATTAATTTGGAAGAGTTTATGGAGCTCAATGGGACTTTTGAAGGAAGGTCTAGTGTGGAGAGTGGGCACTGGACATAGCATTAAAATATAGGGAGATCAATGGATCCCAACCATGGTCACTCATTGTATTCAAACTCCAACTACTGTGCTCAGTAAGGAGGCTAGAGTTAAGGAATTAATTGACTCCTCAGGGGTATGGAAAGAAGAGCTGATAAGAGAGATTTTTAATGAAGATGAGGCTAAGGTAATCTGCAGTCTTCCTATTAGTCAATCTGGTATGCCTGATAAGCGAATATGGGGTCTTACGAAAGATGGAATTTGTAGTGTGCGAAGTGCTTATCATTTAGAGGTGAGTAGGAAAAAAAGAGAAAGTGGTGAGATATCAGCTGGGATCAGCATTGACTGGAAGAGGTTGTGGAGGTTGAATGTGCCGGAGGTAATTAAAGCTTTTCTTTGGAAAGCTTTGAATGTCAGCCTACCAACTAGATGGAATTTGTTCAAAAGGAAAGTGGTGAAAAATCCTATCTGTCCAGTTTGTGAATCCGAGGTGGAGTCTGTTACTCATAGCTTATGGAGCTGCAAAGGGGCCACGGATGTCTGGGTAGAGGAAAAAAGTCTGATACAGAAGTGGGCAAGTACTGAGGTACAGTTCATGGACTTATGGACTATTTTGAACCAAAAGTTGAATACAGATGAGGTGGAGTGGGTGGCAGTTGTGATGAGAGGAGTATGGCTGAGAAGAAACACCTTTCTTTTTGAAAAAAAGTTTGGTAGTCCTAGTGCTGTTGTTAAACAAGCAGAAATAACTCTTGAGGAGTTTCAGTTGGCATAGGGAGTTGATAAAAAGGGGGAGGTGCGTCCTGCAACAGGAAGAAGAGACAAGTGGAAGGCTCCAGGTAAAGATGTGGTGAAAGTGAATTGAGATGTGGGGTTAAATCTGAAAGAAGGAAGAACGGGGATAGGTATTGTGATCAGAGATGACAAGGGGGAGGTGTTGGTGTCTTTATGCAGCTCAAAGGGAGTGTGCTATAGTCCAGTTGTAGCAGAGTTACGTGCATTATGGAGAGCCATGAAATTGTGCATAGAACTTAACTTTGAGAAGGTAATATTTGAAGGTGACTCCCTAATTACTGTGAAGGTTGTTAACAGTGAGAAGGAAAATTGTGAGTGGTTTGGGCAGATGGTAAAAGGTATGAAAGGAGTGCTAAAGAATAGATCTAGATGGAGAGTACAACATACCCATAGAGAAGGTAATCAGATTGCACATAATCTAGCAAAAATTTCTTTGTCCATAGTTGAGGAAAGGATCTGGATGGAAAGTGTTCCACCAGAGATACAAAATCTTGTTATACAGGAAAGATTGTATACAGCTCATTCATAAGTAATACAATTGAGATGTTCTTTTCCACAAAAAAAAAAAAAAAACAGATCAAAAAAGAATATGTTATTAGTAGGGGTGTAAGACTATCGGTCCGGACAGGACCGAGACCAACCGAATGTGTATATATTTTTAAATATTATATGTATATAATATATTAATTTATATAATAGTTATATAAATTAATTATGTAATTTTTATCGAATGGATCATCATTGACCATATATACAATGAAATTATTTAATAGCCATTAACTATATATAAAATGTTAAAAACATCACTTAATTTTACTAATGTAATTAATTTTGTGTATTAATTTTTTTGTCAAAAAAAGAAAAAGGATGTGGGAGGGGTATTTCTAACCTGACCCATTATGGTTGGGCCTGAGCTCAACACTAGGTCCTGGCCTAGCTCGAGTCCCACTATTCCAAGGCCCTAGAGTTACCTAAAGGGGTCCAGCCCTTAAGATCAAATTTGAGAAAAAATGACGCGTAATGCAGGAACCATATATAGGGGATAGATAGGACCTGCCGACTCTGGCTTTCCCTGTTACACCTAGAATCAAGGAATTACATTAGTAGATGAATGAAAGACATGGATGATCAGCCATTCTCTAACGGAAGGGACCATAAGTGACTGGCACATCATTCACCCACCTCCGGGACTCACCTTGGGAGCCACGTCGCATTAATGACGTCATCTCAACAGCCACGCCACATTAATGACCCTGCCTCAGAAGACTATGTCGCATTAAATGCCCAAATTATTACAAACCAGTTGTTGTTCTGAACTTCTACCATGTTGGTTATTATTTCATCCGAAAATTTAAGGCATGGCATTTTTGTAAATATTTTCAAATTCATGGTTTGATGTTTGCCTCTTTTACTCTTATGGAAAACTCTACTAGCATATCTGCAGATTTTAAAAATATATAAGTCATTATTTGTAAGACTTTGAATCGGTATAATTTTCACTTTTAGAGCTAGGTCAAGCTTTTCAACCAAAGCTAGCAAGACTAACTTCCAACCAAATGGTGCTATCTTCCCAAAACTTGTATTTTGTATGTAACTTGCTCTCTGAGTTAATGTTTTTCCACTCATTCCTTTATCATATAGAAAGTCTTTGTTTGTGTGTGTGTGTGTGTGTGTTTATTTTTTTATTTTTTATTTTTAAATCTCAACCAACCTTTATATTATACATTGTATATATATTGAAGTAATTCTAGCTATGGCTTGGCTCTGCTTCCTCGAAGGTAAAGAAAGATTTGAATGGGCCAAATGTTATTTTAGTTTGGTGCTTAGGTGAATTTCTGAGCTCAATTTTTGCTCTTGCATTTTTTAAAATGACATTGACACTTTTGCAATTATGCTCATAATTGATAGATAGATCATACATATTGATATCATGTCAAAAATGTGACAAAAGTGAGTTGGTTAATAATTCATTTTTAAGACCGGTATGGAGAAGTATTGAGTTTTTCATTCATGTATATGTTTTAAGACTTGTATTGATCTCATTTTGAAATATTGTTTATATATATATATATAATTTATCCATATAAGGACTATTTTGAAAAGGTACACCAAAACGTATCGGTACCTTATCAGTGTATGGAAGTGTATTATAAATATCTTATTATTAGACTAAAATGTTAAAATGTGAATAGATGTGATGACTCATTTTTACGTGTATTTTCACTGAAGGAGTTTTTTTTAATTTAATTACATATTAGCTCTTTCATTTTAAATTATTGTATTTTAAATTGGTTTTAATTTATTTGATGTTGTGTTTAATTTATTTTAGTCGTTTTACGGTTTTTAAAATTATTTTCGGCAGGTCAATTTTTAGATTCCGGAGTGAGAACTGGACCTCATTTCTTTTCCCTCATCTTTTATTTTTCTTTTTCTTTTTCCTTTTTCTTTCTTTTTCCTTCTTCTTCTTTCTTTTCTTCTTCTTCTTTTCCTCTCTTGTCCCCGCACACGCCCAGCTCCATTTCTCCTTACCGTCGCCGACCCTTTGACCGCCCGGTTCGCCGCCGTCCGGCCACCGTGTAGTACACCAACCCCACCAAAATCTTCCCCTCCCACCAGTGATCATCCCCACCAATTTTCAGGGCCATCCGACCAGCTGTTAGCCGCCACGCAAGGCTGGAAGTCACGGCACCAGCCCTGTTTTCCCTCTCTGTCGCCGGTTACTTTCTCAGCCTAGAACCGCCGCTCACCGGTGGCGTGGCCTACACCACCCACCCAGTTTTCTTCCCCTTCCACCGGTGAACATCCCCACCAAGTTTCACCTCCATCTGAGCCACCGTTAGCCGCCACGAGCTCCTCCAAGCCACACGATTTTTGAGCTTTTCCGGCACCTTCACTCCACCTCCGGCCACTATCTCTTCACAGCTTCTTCCCCTACCTCTTGCCGACCTAACCTAGCCATTTCCGGCCTCGATCCGTTGCCGGAGCAGCTCCCACGAGCTCAACTCCGATTTGGCCTTTTTCCGCTTCCACCGCCACCCACGGCCAAAAATCACTTCCTTTAGCTTCGTAAACATCTCAAGACCATTTCCTATCAATTTCATGTCTTGGTTTGTCCCCGTTCGAAAGTGGGTAATTTATTACCCACAGCCGCAGTGTAAAATACACTGTTACGTTGCTTTTCCTCCGCCGTTTGCAACGTCGCGAGCTTTCGAAAAATACCGTATAGTGCTGTAAGTATTTTTCAAACTCTACTTTTAGATTTAAATATATTTTGCTCTTACAATAATTATTTGACTACTGGTTGGTTGATTCCGGACTGAGTCCAAGGAGTTGGGAGTCTGATGGATTGAGGACGGAGTTGTTTGGTTGATGTTGTTATTTGTTTGAGATATTTGTGCCTTGATGTTTGCATTGTATAGTGTACGCATGTTCATGTTTAAAAAGGGAAAACCAGGTTTTCTTGTAGTTGCATGCATGTACATGTGTTTGTAAAATGAAAACTGGTTTTGTAAGCGAGAAATGATTTATGTATATGTGAAAGGTTGGATTGACTGGTTTGAGTCAGAGGCACGTGTAGGGATGGTGGTAAACAGGGACGGTGGTAGAATCCTGCCTGTGATTCCCACCTACGGTGCACGCGTAGGGATGGTGGTAGAGTCCTGCCTGCGATTCCCGCCTACAGTGCTCTAATGGTTTGGTTTTGCGCCATTATCCCCGAGGTTATGTTTTTGGACCAAATAAGATTTTTGGCGTGCGTGAAAATATGTAGTTTTTGCATTCATCCATGCATATTGTTGAGTTTATATGTTTTTATTTTGTGGCGTTTGGGTCTTACTTACCTGCGGCACCATTTTTGGTTCCGTAAATTTTGGTGTAGAGTTCGAGGATGAGAAGGAGGCTGAGCCCAAGGATGCGTCTCTGCCGGAGTTCTGAGTTAGAGTCTATGCTTTGTCGTTGGATTTGAACTATATTTGTGTTTTGTAATATTTTATTTTGTATGATTTGAACAGCTTTGTATTAAACTAATGAAAATTTTGGTTCTTAGTTTATGACTTTGCTATTCATTGCGTGTTTCTTCGTGCACATTTATTGCTTACACACACTTGGCACTTGTTGATAGGGTGGTGACCCGTGATGTCAACATCCGGACGTCTCAATTTTTCCGTGTCAGTGCGTGGGGATTTAGGGGCGTCACATGTGGTATCAGAGTGGTTTGGCTCTGGGTAAAACCACATGTCCCGTAGGGTGTACCAGAATGTTTTTAAAGTTGTGTTTTAAAAATTTATTTTAAGTAAAGTTGTTATTTGATTTGAATTTGTTTAAGCTTGTTTGCTTATATTTATTTATTTAGTTATGTTATTGCGTGCTGGTTTCTTTTTGTTCCTTGTTATGTGGTTTTTGGTTTTATGTTGTTGGTTTTATTTATTTTTCTTAAAGGGGGTCAAAGGTTGTGTTGTGGTAGAAAGATGGTGAGACCAAGAAAATCTACTCAAGGGCCTCGGGACGATACACCAAGAGATGATTCTATAACCCAAGCAATACGGCAGATGACTGAGTTTATGCAGCAGAATTTTAGGCCCCAACAAGGAAGGCCTTGGCCACAACAAGAAGGGTTTTGGCCCCAACAAGAAGGTCCTTGGCCACAACAAGGAAGGCCTAATGGAATGGTGCAAGCTGGATGCACATATGAGCGCTTTCTAGCTCATAGAACTCCACCCTTCACGGGAGAAGAGGATCTACTACGGGTTGGAAAGTGGGTCAGAGATCTAGAGAAAACCTTTGAAGTATGTGGTTGCACTGAGGCGCAACAAATACTCTACGCCAACTATCTGTTGCAAGGCACCGCTTCTGAGTGGTGGGATACCAAGAGAGTAATGCTGAAGTCAGAGTTGGGATCTTTTGCCGCTGTGACCTGGTAGTGATTTAAGAAAGAGTTTAATGATCGCTTCTTTCCCACTTTTGTAAGGCGGCAAAAAGTAAGAGAGTTCTCAAGCTTGGTCCAAGGGAGCATGACCGTGGAATAGTACGCCCGAAAATTTATAGAACTTGGGCGATTTGCTCCCCACCTCATCGCCACAGAGGAAATGCAGGCCGAGCATTTCCAGGAGGGTTTACGTCTTGATATATGCCGAATGGTGGTCAGCCACTGAATATCCACTTTTCAGGATTTAGTGGATGTGGCCACTCTTGTGGAGCGAGAGAATAATTTGAGTATGGGCTCCCCTCTAGGACATAAGAGGCAGAGTTTTTCTGGTGAAGGAAGTAGTTTGGGTTCGCCTAAAAATTTTGTTCAGCGGACCGAGACTCGACCATTAGCAGCCTCGGGAGTGCGTATGGGAGGATGAGTGCCAGTTTGTGGAAGATGTAATAGAGCTCACAGACGCGAGTGTCATCTGGGTAGTAACCAATGTTTTGAATGCGGTCAGACGGGGCATCTTGCTCGTGAATGCCCTAGTCGAGTTCAAGAAAGCCATGGAGCTCATCGCAGTGGTAGAGCTAACCAGAGGCAATTAGCTCGGGCCCGAATGTACACAGTGACTCCTGGTACCATTGGAGGCGAGGTTACGGGGACTCAGAATGCTGGAGTCATGACAGGTATGGATCTAATCTAATCCTTCGTGATGAATGCCTTGTGTGGTTTTGTTTTCTTATATATTATATATATATATATATATATATATTATATATATATATATATATATATATATATTATCGAGACTTGGAGAGAATGGCATGATCTGGATGATCTTTTAGGGAAGTAGAATAATTGAGTTCTTTAGTTCTGTGGAGTTTATGAAATGGTCTATAACGTAGTAGATTGTAAGTTCAACAAATTTTAAGGATAGATTTTATGAAGTTTCATTAAAGTTTTAAAGTTTGGGGCCTTATAGATTTTAGGAAAATAAGTTTATGGTAATTAAGGTTTTAGGTTCGACAAGCTTTGGGGGGGGGGGGGAATAATTAAATTTTGAGTTTTAGCTTTCGTGATTCGTATGAGTAATTTGGTGGAAATTGGGGCTTTAGATTTTACAAGCTTTTAAGGTGAATGTTTTGGATTAGAGCCACCAATCTTGGGAATTTCAGAAAATGATTTATTACCTATTAATGTTTTAGAATTTGAAAGATTTGGGAGTCGATTTTTCTATTGTGGGATGTGAGTTCATTGATCTTAGAAGTTCCGGAAGATGATTCTTATTTGATTTAAGGTTTTAGAATTGCAGAGTTGAAGGACTGATTTATAATAAGAATTGAGTTCTTAGTTTTACAGACTTAGTGCTGTAGCTTGATCTACTCTAGTGAGTGATTAGTTAGTAACCATTAAAATGGGGTTGATTAGAGTTGAATTATTGATATGAAAATTTTTTCTAGAGTAGATTTCTTTGAGGATTGAAGATATCGAGCTAGTTTAGAAAATAATTATTGTTAACTCGAGGTTGTAGTAGCAGATCTTAGGAAACGATTCTATCGATTCGAAAGATGTAGGTCCATCAGGGTGTTGGAAAGAGTAGGCTTTGTGTTGGTATTGAATACGATTGAATTTGAGGCTATATGATCCATAGACTTTTGGGAATGGATCACTTGTACGCTTGAATAATTTTTGGTGTTGGCTAGGAGTGCATCAGATCGACGAGTAGTAATGGCACGTGTGTATGGATTTCAAAGAGTGCTGGTCCTAGTCTCATCTATTTTTGGCTTGGTAGGAGTTGAAGAGGAATTTGTGTGATAATATTAAATTCAAGAGATTTTGGCTTTGATTTGTTTGGTAGGTTGAACGGAATGTGTAGTCGAAGCAGTTTACCCTTTGGGATGATGGTTTGTAACAACTGTTGTGTTTATCTTGAGAATTAATTGCGACTTGAAGTCAATGATAGTTTATAGTGAGTTAGATATTGCAAGAGTAGATGTTATTCAAAATATAGGTAATGAGCTTGAAGTGTGGGATATTGGATAGAAGTTATAGGCGCTCTCGTTGGTTGGCCGGGAAGGACTTGGGCCTTTTGGATATGTTCCTTATCTTTAGAAGAGGTAGGTGTATTTTGGAATGATGTTATGTGTTTTCAATATTGGGGCCTGGAGGTTGATTAGGGCAACGATGGCCCACTGAGGAATGAGTGGAGAAGTGTAGTTTTGGAGGTATATTATTTTTCTATAGAAATGTGGTAAAGGTTTTCTTGTGATTAGGTGTGGATTGGACTTGTACTTCATGATGTTAATTTTTTTTGAGGATATAGCCTTTATGTATTTTGGTGGGTTATCAGAGTGCGTGCGAAAGCATGATTTTTAGAGATACCTCGATATTCAAATTTTGTATTGATTTTGAGGAATTAGTAGTGATTCGGAGTTTTAATGGGAGATTAATCTTTTGGTCGTGTAAATTTTGTTTATTGATGGTTAATTTTGGAAATGGCTGTTAGGTTACCAAAGTTGGAATAGGATGAAAGTTTGGAAGGTAAAGCAGAGACGTCGTTGATATTAACAAGTTATGGTATGAAGATAATAACTATTGAAATATGTTCGGAGTTGTATCTTGTATCCTTTTAGTGCTGATGGTTGATCTTGCAAATTTCGAGGACGAAATTTCTTTTAAGGGGGGAGAATGTGATGACCCGCTTTTACGTGTATTTTCAGTGAAGGAGTTGCTTTTAATTTAATTATATATTAGCTCTTTTATTTTAAATTATCGTATTTTAAATTGATTTTAATTTATTTGATGTTGTGTTTAATTTATTTTAGTCGTTTTACAGTTTTTAAAATCTTTTTCAGCGGATCAGTTTTTGGATTCCGGAGTGAGGACTGAATCTCATTTCTTTTCCCTCATCTTTTCTTTTTCTTTTCTCTTTTTCTTTTTCTTTTTCCTTTTTCTTTCTTTTTCCTTCTTCTTCTTTCTTTTCTTCTTCTTCTTTTCCTCTCTTCTCTCCCACGCACGCCCAGCTTCATTTCTCCTTACCGTCGCCGGCCCTTTGATCGCCCGGTTTGCCGCCGTCCGGCCACCGTGTAGTACACCACCCCCACCAAAATCTTCCCCTCCCACCAGTGATCATCCCCACCAATTTTCAGGGCCATCTGATCAGCCGTTAGCCGCCACGCACGGCTGGAAGTCATGGTACAAGCCCTATTTTCCCTCTCTGTCGCCGGTTGCTTTTTCAGTCCAGAACCGCTGTTCGCCGGCTGCGTGGCCTACACCACCCACCCAGTTTTCTTTCCCTTCCACCGGTGAACATCCCCACCAAGTTTCACCTCCATCCGAGCCACCGTTAGCCACCACGAGATCCTCCAAGCCACACGGTTTTTGAGCTTTTTCGGCGCCGTCGCTCCACCTCCGGCCACCATCTATTCACAGCTTCTTCCCCTACCTCTTGCCGACCTAACCCACCCATTTTCGGCCTCAATCCGTTGCCAGAGCAGTTCCCACGAGCTCAACTCCGATTTGACCTTTTTCCGCTTCCATCGCCGTTTCCACCGCCGTTTCCACCGCCACCCATGGCCAAAAATCACTTCCTTTAGTTTCATAAACATTTCAAGACCATTCCCTATCAATTTCGTGTCTTGGTTTGTCCCCGTTCGAAAGTGGGTAATTTATTACCCACGGTCGCAGTGTAAAATACACTGCTACGTTGCTTTTCCTCCGCCGTTTGCAACGCCGCGAGCTTTCAAAAACTACCGTATAGCGTTGTAAGTATTTTTCAAACTCTACTTTTAAATTTAAATATATTTTTCTCTTACAATAATTATTTGACTGCTGGTTGGTTGATTCCGGACTGAGTCCGAGGAGTTTGGGAGTCTGATGGATTGAGGACGGAGTTGTTTGGTTGATGTTGTTATTTGTTTGAGATATTTGTGCCTTGATGTTTGCATATTATAGTGTACGCTTGTTCATGTTTAAAAAGGGAAAACTAGGTTTTCGTGTAGTTGCATGCATGTACATGTGTTTGTAAAATGAAAATTGGGTTTGTAAGCGAGAAATGATTTATGTATATGTGAAAGGTTGGATTGATTGGTTTGAGTCAGAGGCACGTGTAGGGATGGTGGTAAACAGGGACGGTGGTAGAATCCCGCCGCTGATTCCCGCCTACGGTGTGCGTGTAGGGATGGTGGTAAATAGGGATGGTGGTAGAATCCCGCCTGTGATTCCCGCCTACGGTGCACGTGTAGGGACTGTGGTGAGCAGGGATGGTGGTAGAGTCATGCCTGCGATTCACTCCTACAGTGCTCTAATGGTTTGGTTTTGCGCCATTATTGGGGATAATGGTGAGGTTATGTTTTTGGGCCAAATGAGATTTTTGGCGTGCGTGAAAATATGTGGTTTTTGTGGGACATGTGCATTTGCATTCATCCATGCATATTGTTGAGTTTATATGTTTCTTATTTTGTGGCGTTTGGGTCTTACTTACCACCATTTTTGATTCCGTAGATTTTGGTGCAGAGTTCGAGGATTAGGAGGAGGCTGAGCTCGAGGATGAAACTCCGCCGGAGTTCTAAGTTGGAGTCTATGCTTTGTCGTTGGATTTGAACTATATTTGTGTTTTGTAATATTTTATTTTGTCTGATTTGAACAGCTTTGTATTAAACTAATGAAAATTCTGGTACTTAGTTTATGACTTTGCTATTTGCTGCGTGTTTCTTCGTGCACATTTGTTGCTTACACACACTTGGCACTCGTCGATAGGGTGGTGACCCGTGATGTCACCATCCGGAAGTCTCGATTTCTCCGTGTCCGTGCGTGGGGATTTGGGGGCGTCACAATAAAAATCATAGGAATTAATGTGTATTCTTAAATTGAGTTTCTATTTACTTTGAGATATTTCTAAGTGGATTTTTATGTTTAATTTCAGATTCTATAAAAGAGCAAGTTAAAGCTCAGTCAAATTTAAAGGAGGGCTTTCAAGTGGGCAAGACATTGGAACAACCTAAGACTTTCAACGACTGTAGGACTCTTTAAATAAGGATAATGATGGGGTTTGAGAGCAATCTGGATTAAGAAAAGAAACAAACAAATCATAAAAGGAAACTGCAAGAAGTCCAAGTCTGAAATTCGCTAGGAGACAGCCTGAGCATTTTTTTATTTATTAAAGAGTGGGAAGTCACATGTCCAAGAGTGACCTCCTCCCAAATTTTTTAGTAAAGCCCTCACTTATGTCTGAAGAATACTGTGGTAACAATCAATGCCCATGGGAGAAAAACCCAGCAAGACCAAAACCAAACTACTAACACCTTAAAGAAAACAACTAAACAACCCTATGAATAAAAATATAAATGAAAACTACAAAAAACTAGACAGCTAACACCTTATAGATGGAAGCCCTGAGAAATCCAAATGGAGCAATCCTCTAAGAGTCCGAGGCATGTCACTATTATTAGAGTAAACCAAGTCAGCACCTGAGGCCCCGTCCTTGGCTAACCAACCCGCCACCTTATTACCTTCATGAAATACATGCTGAAAATGGCAATTCATAGTGTGAAATAAACCAACAAGTTCTTCCCAAAAATCCTCCAAATACCATACACCACATCGCCCTCTAAGCCACCAAGAAATAACCACCCTCGAAACAATCTCTACAATCACAATGGAGATATTTAATGATTTACAAATCCTCAAACCCTTAAGGAGTGCCAAGAGTTTTGCTCGATTGTTAGAACCAAACCCAATATGAGAGGTAAAGGCCTGTACAAGCATTCCTGAATCCTTACAAATAATACCACCAATGCCACAAGAGCTAGGATTGCCAAGACTATTACCATCCCTGTTCAACTTGTACCACCCGATGGAGGCTTAAGCCTCTTTACCACTTTGCAACAACTTGGTTTTGGCACAATCGGTTTAATCCACAGGGCCTCCAGGATCATGCCATCCTGGTAAGACAATCTCTTGGGATTTTTAGCTGCTTCACAAAGAGAACCTATCCACATACAAATAGAATGAACAATAGCTTCATGAGTTTTAAGAATACCTTTTATTCAAGCAAGACATCTTCTCCTCCAGAGACGCTAAGTAACAATGATGGTAGGATGCCGACAATCAATCCACCTGGCAGGAAGAACTAGCATGCCTGAACCAAGTCCGAGAATTCCGTTTCCAAGATCTGCAAAGAGGAATACCAAAAAGAGTGCCAAAAAAGGACCATACTTTTTGAGAAAATTCACCCTCAAATAGAACATGGTTAATATCTTCATGATGGCCAACATCACAACAATCACATTTAGACACAAGGGGAATACTGTATAAATAGCCATAAGAAGAAGGAAATGGTCCCATAAAATCCATCCCCCAACAATCAAAAATTTCAATCACTAGTATGGGTTGCATAGGCATCATATTTCTCCTAGTGATTCCTCCTAATTTCTAACAAGTTTCACAAGTTTTACAAAAACTAAAGGCATCCTTGAACATGGTTGGCCAATAAAATCCGATTTGAAGAATTTTGGCCACTGTTTTGTGGGCTGAAAAATGCCCACCACAAGCTACTGTATGGCAAAAATTTAAGACACCAGAAATTTCGTCATTGGGCACACACTTCCTAATGATTTGATCTGAACAATACTTGAAAAGGTAAGGATCATCATAGAAGAACGATCTCACCTCATGCATGAATTTCCGTGTATCTTGGGCGCTCCAATGAGGTGGTGTTTGTCCTGTCACCAAGAAATTTTCTATATCAGCAAACCAAGGCAAATTTTCAACTAACATAAGATGTTCGTCAGGAAAAGAATCAAGAACAAGTGTCGGTTGTTCAGTTTCAGCAACTGTGAGCCTAGACAGATGGTCGGCTACCACATTCTCTACTCCTTTCTTGTCCTTGATGATAATATTGAACTCTTGGAGTAAGTATCCATCTAATCAACCTTGGTTTTGCATCTTTCTTTGTCAATAAATACTTGAGAGCTGCATGGTCAGTAAAGATGACTATAGGAGAACCAAGAATATATGCACGAAACTTCTCTAAAGCAAATACCACAGTAAGTAATTCTTTTTCAGTAGTAGAATAATTTTTTTGAGCAAAATTCAAAGTTTTACTTGCATAGTAAATGACATAAGGAAGTTTGTTCCTACGCTGTCCAAGAACAGCTCCTACAGTAAAATCACTTGCATCACACATGATTTCAAAAGAAAGTGACCAATCAGGAGGTTGAAGAATAGGAGCAGTGGTTAGCAAAGTTTTAAGCCGACAAAAAGCTTCTTGACACTCGGGTGTCCAATCAAATTTTACATCATTCATCAATAGCTTACATAGAGGCTTAGAAGTAGAGCTAAAGTCTTTGATAAATCTCCTATAAAAACCCACATGCCCAAGAAAAGATCTAATGTCTTTTATTGACTTAGGTGTAGGAAGTTTAGAAATAAACTCAATTTTTGCTCTATCTACTTCAAGTCCTCTAGATGAAACAATATGTCCCAGAACAATGCCATGTTGTACCATGAAATGACACTTCTCCCAATTAAGTAGCAATTGCTTTTCTTTACATCTGGCCAAAACAGTTTGTAAATTGGTTAAACAACTCTCAAATGAATCACCAAATACAGAAAAATCATCCATAAACACTTCTAGAGTGTTCTCAATCATGTCACTAAAGATGCTAAGCATACATCTTTGAAAAGTTGCTGGTGCATTGCATAAACCAAAAGGCATTCTCCTAAAAGCAAAAGTACCAAAAGGACAAGTAAAGGTGGTCTTTTCTTGATCCTCTGGTGCTATTTCTAATTGATAGTAACTGGAGAATCCATCCAAGAAACAATAAAAGGTATGTCCAGCAACTTTTTCTAACACTTGATCAAGAAAAGGCAAAGGAAAATGATCTTTCCTAGTGGTGGCATTCAACTTCCTATAATCTATACACATGCGCCAACCAGTAGGAATCCTCGTAGGAATTGATTCATTTTGTTCATTTTTAACAATGGTAAGCCCGGATTTTTTTGGAACTACATGAATGGGACTTACCCACTTGCTATCCGAGATGGGGTAAATGATACCCACATCAAGCAATTTCAATACCTCACCTTTAACCACTTCCTTCATTGTGGGATTCAACCTTCTTTGCATTTCCCTCGAAGGCTTTGCATCATCTTCTAAATAAATCCTATGGGTACACTCCAAAGGACTTATACCTTTTATATTAGCCATTGTCCATCCAATAGACTTTTTATGCTTCTTAAGGACCTCTAGCAATTTATCTTCTTGTTCACTAGTTAAGTGAGAAGAAATTACCACATGGAAGGTGCTTTGTGGTCCTAAGAAAGCATACTTCAACTCCAATGGAAGAGGTTTGAAGTCCAAAGTTGGGGATTGCTCCTCCGAAGACTTGAGGGTTGATGTCAATGGTGGAAGTTGCTCAAATTTTGGCCTCCATGGTGGTGTAACTTGCTGACCTATTGAGGAAACAAAAGATGAGTCATTAACATTATCAAATATTTTCAAATCTTCTTCAAATTCTTCTAAAGAATCAATAAGTTGAAAGTAATGTGTAGAATTTTCATCAATGAAATTTTCCAGCAAATTCACTTCATGAATTTCTTCAACTTCTTGGGGTTGCCTGCAAAGATTAAAAATATTTAGCTCCAAGGTCATATTTCCAAAACTCAACTTTAAAACTCCACTTCTACAATTTATGAGTGCATTAGAAGTAGCCAAGAAGGGTCTTCCTAAGATAATAGGTGCTTGGAAAGTAGAATGATTAGTCAATTGCATGTCGAGTACGACAAAGTCTACTGGATAGTAGAATTTGTCTACTTGAACCAAAACATCTTCCACAACACCCCTTGGAATCTTAATAGACCTATCAGCCAACTGCAATATGATAGAAGTAGATTTCAACTCACCCAATCCAAGCTGAACATAAACATTATAAGGCAATAAGTTCACACTTGAACCTAAGTCTAATAATGTTTGGCCTATTTTTGAGCTCCCTATCATGCAAGCTATGGTAGGGGATCCTGGGTCCTTGTATTTGGGAGGAGTGTTGGTTTGGATAATAGCACTAACCTGCTCAGTAAGAAAAGCTTTCTTTTGCACATTCAATTTTCTTTTTACGGTACATAAATCCTTTAAAAATTTAGCATAGGTAGGAATCTGTTGAATAGCATCTAACAATGGTATATTAATCCTAACTTGCTTAAAAATTTCAAGAATTTCTACGTGATGCTTATCTTTGTGCAAAGGGGCTAACCTTTGAGGAAAATGTGCAAGTGTAGTGCTTGGGACACTTTCAGATTTCAAAGGATCATGTGCCTCATTTTCAGAAGGAGGTTTAGAAGTGTTACCATTCTTTTCTACCTCTTGAGCTGGAATGCCAATCACCTTACCACTTCTCAAGGTTGTAATAGCCTTGACTTGTTTGACATTTGAATCTCCTGCCACATTTTGAAATTGGTGGTTTTGGCCTTGGGGATTAGGCTGAGATTGTGCAGGGAACTTCCCTTTCTCTTGAGCACTCATGGTTGTAGTCAACCTTGTGACTGACCCTCGAATCTCAGCAATGGCTTGTGAATTTTGACTATTGATAGCAGCTTGGCTTTGCATGAATTGCTGAAAATTGGTGGACAGCTGCTGGAAATTGGTGGATAATTGCTGGAAATTGTCTTCAAGGTTCTTTTTCTGGGCTGGAACCATGTGGTTGGCATACTGAGATGGTCCTGGACCTCCTTGGGTAGTGTAGGGTACAATTTGTGAAGGACCAGCTATGTTGGGTGCAGGTAAAGCAGCTTGTTCACCCCTCCAACTGAAATTAAGGTGATTTCTCCATCCCGAATTGTAAGTGTTGGAATAAGGACCTGAAAAAGATTTAGCAACCATATTAACAGCATTAGATTGATCCAAGAGAACTTCTTTGAAGGCAGGAATGGTCGGGCAATCATTAGTTGAATGCCCTTGGCCCTCACAAATATTACAGCTCAAGGTAATCTGAGGTACAACTTGTACTTCATTTACTTTCTTCATTTCTATGTTTCTAATTTCTTAGAAATCATAGCCAACCTAGCATTCAAATCATCTACTTCTCTCAGATTATATTTCCCACCCCCTGAAATTGTCCTTGAACTTTCCGACCTATCATGAACATCAGATGTATCTCATGATTTTGCATTTTGAGCTAGATAATCAAAATATTCAAAAGCTTCTTCAGGTTCTTTGTTAAAAAACGCTCTATTACACATGGTCTCCACAAATTGTCTCATTTTTTGTTGCAACCCCTCATAAAAAAAACTAATGACCCTCCAATTCTCATATCCATGATGGGGACATGCATTTAAAAGGTCTTTGAATCGTTCCCAACAATGATAAAATGTTTCCACATCCTTTTGGCCAGAATTCATGATCTGTCTCTTCAAAGCATTAGTTCTATGCATGGGAAAAAATTTCTTTAAAAATTCAGTTTGCATTTCTTGCCAAGTCCCAATGGATCTTGGTCTTAAGGAATTCAACCATGTCTTAGCCTTGTCTTTTAAGGAAAATAGAAAGAGTTTCAATCTTATGACTTCATCAGTGCATGTTCTATCCATGATTGTGGAACACACTTCTTCAAACTCTTTGATATGCAAATAGGGGTTTTCAGATTCCATACCATGAAAGTGTGGTAACAGTGGAATCATCCCAGGTTTGAAATTAAAAGCATTTGCATTAATAGGCAAAATGATGCAAGAAGGTGTGCTAGTCCTAACAGGCTGAAGATACTCTCTAAGAGTCCTGTTTGGATTCTCCACTTCCCTATCATGATGCTCATTTTCAGCCATGATGCTATCAGTGTCTGATGATGATTCTACAGAAGATGATGCAGAGCTAAAAGATGTCAATGATTGTGTCCTAAACAGTCGAGATGTATGGTCTCTAGTCCAACTAGTCATACAAACAAGAGCAGATAATGAAAGACCATGAAAAATAAACAAAGAGAAGGAAAAAAAAAATTAGATGTCACCCAAGCTGTGAAAAGGTTCACAGCTCCACAACGTCCTCTCAGCAGTAGAGGAATGCTCTAATAAGCACCAGTTGTCCCCGGCAACGGCGCCAAAAACTTGATCAGCTTATAATTTTGTCTTCCAAGCGTAGAAGCTGTCAAAGTAATACAAGGATGAGTCCAAGATCGTATTCCACAGGGATAAAGAGTTATCAAAGCGTTCGTGAAATTTCCTTTGTGTAAAAAAATGTATCGATTATGAAAGTTGAAAATTAATGTGAATCTATATTTCTAAAATTACCAAAACTAATAAGTTTAGAAAAAAAAGTGTAGCAAATGAATTAAACTTGTAAGAAACAATAAAACAAACACTTGGGATACAATTTTCACCCACTGATTTGGAGACGGATTTACTTCTCTTTTCACATTCTCTCAACCATGATCCTATTTCTAGAAATCATGGTCGAATAATATAGCAATGAACAACAATTCTTGGTCTAACAAAACTACTTGACAGATTATATAACAATTGTAAAAAAAGTGAAAGAAAACCATCAAAGTCTTGTTACTTGTTCAAGTATTAATTGTGCCTTTACGTCTACAACTAATCTAAACCAAGAACAAAGAACTTCGATCCTTTCTAGATGTAAACTGAAATATCATCTACCAAGTTAATCATTGAAATCACATAATATTGAAGAAAAACCACCCCAAATCAGTCGTAGGTTACTCATTGAATCCCAAGTCTAAAAATCTAGCCTATCATTTCTAAATGGATAATCTCTCTAAGCATCTGTGAGTCTATTAAAAGCTGAAGTAAAATAAACAAGAGAGAAATAAACTGCCGAAATAATAAATATGCATGGAAGTAAAGAAACCAGCCGACAGCAACTAAGAACTAACAAGTAAAACTCGATAACAAAAAAATAAAACTGAAATGAAAAACAAGCCCAGCGTCTAAACCTCCCGCCGGCTCCTTAAGGTCTGGAAAGAGATTAAACTAACAAGAAAATAAAATGCAAACCAGCCGAATAGGCCTGGAACTAAAGCAAAAAAAAACTAAGAACTAAAAGCAACGAAAAAAATAAAACAAATCTCAAGCCTCCGCTGCGCCGAATGAAATGAAAAGAAGAAGAAAGGACTAGCATTGAAGCCACCCTCTTTTGCCTCCACGAAAAGTAAGGAAAATAAATTAAACTCTCGACTACTCTCCCCCCCCTGGACGAAAGCCTTCCAGCTGTATAAAACAAGTTGAAAAGTAAAGAGTCAAAGACCTCCTGCTGCTGCTTTCGGTCCAGCTATGCTCCATCTGCTGCTGCACGTTCAGTCATCCGAAAAAGAAGGAAAAATGATTCTGCTGCTCAACGTGATTTGCTCCAGCATGTAGAGTGTGAGCTGTCATTGACCTTTCATGTGCAGAAGCAAGAAAAGCTTGCCTTCCAGCAACATGTTTTCTGCATTGGTGTGTTGTCCATGTGAGTTTGGTCTGTATGTGTGATGTGCTCCTGATGAGTGGTTGTTGTCAGCTGTGTTGCTGAATGTGTTTGTCTGCTGCATGGTGTCCGAATAAGTGCATTTGATTGTGTTCTGCAACATGGTGTGATTGGCTGGCTGTGAGTTGCTGTAACGTGCTGCCCGAGTGATCTGCATGTGCTGGTTTGTTGCATGTTTGCTTACTGATGTGTACATGTGTGCATGCATGCGTGAGTGTTGTCCGAATGATCTTCTTTCTGCTACTTGGTGTAGTAGCTGCTGCACATGTGATTTTTCTGCAAGTGCTGTGTGAGTATTAGTGCTGTCCGAATGATGCTCTACTGCTTTTAGCATGTGTGAGTTTTGTCCGAATGATCTTCTTTCTGCTGCTTGGTGTAGTAGCTACTGCACATGTGAGTTTTCTGCTTCAGCTGTCCAAAGGTCTGCATGTGTGAGTGTTCTGCTGTCCGAGTGATCTTGTTGCTGCACGTTCATCTACTCTAAAAAGAAGAACAAATTTGCTGTCCTGCATGTGTGCATTTTTCTGCATGTGTATTGCCCAAACTACCCCTGTTATGAGAGGAATAAAAATGGAATATTTATTGTCATGTGAAGTAATTGTATTATAAATCTTTTTAAGCACCAAAATACCAGAATTTATCAATTGACTCAAGTATTGTGATCTATTGCATAATTAAGTACTTAAATCATTTTTTTATTAAACAATTTATTCACTTAAGTAACTTAATCATGCAGTTTTAGCGTTTCATCAAATACCAATACGGCACAATCTATCATCCACACTCAAAGCCATATGCCAAACCTTCCAAAAATAGATAGACATTTTTAACGGAAGACTTTTATGCCAAATTCAATTGTGCCAATCAAGAGAGGAACCTCTAATACGAATAAAATGCTATGTAGATTTGGTAGAGAATATATCTGACTCCGTAGGAGTCCAAACAATAACATCTTTACTAGAATTAGGCCCAGATAAAGAGACTAAAATCTCATCTACCTTATCTTGCCCAACTAAGTTTTCTAGAAAATCCACATCCTAACTATCCGACAGCTTGCACTCTTTAACTTTTAGCAGGGGTGAACCCAGTAGAGGCATCTAATTAATTAGAGGGCCATTATCCCTCCATTTTTCATACCAGAAAAAAATTTCTCCTTCTCGAATCTACCATTTAGAATTATTCAACAACAACAAAATACAATTAGCAACCATTCTCCAACATCTTGACCCTTTAGTAGCATCCATTAAAAACCAACGCTTCGACCCCACATATTTAGCTTTGAAAAAATTTTCCTATAGAGAATTACCTTGTAGAAGGTTCCAAGAAAACCACATATGTAAGGCCCTCAGAGTATCCTAGAGATTCCGTAAACCGAGGCCCCCTTCTTCCACAGGAGTGCAGGTATGTTTCCAAGCCACTTTCTCTCTCTCTCTCTCTCTCTCTCTCTCTCTCTCTCTCTCTCTCTCTCTCTCTCTCTCTCTCTCTCTCTCTCTCTCGCCCATTGGATTCTCCCCAAAGGAAATAGCAGATATGTTTCCAAGCCACTCTCTCTCTCTCTCTCTCTCTCTCTCTCTCTCTCTCTCTCTCTCTCTCTCTCTCTTTCTCTCTCTCGCCCATTGGATTCTCCCCAAAGGAAATAACTCATCAGCCTGTGAATCTTGGTGATTGTAGCTTTATGGACCTATAAAATAGCAAAGAGGTGAAGAGCCATGCTGGATATAATATGCCTTAACAGAACAAGTTTTCTGCCAGTGGACAGTAACTGCATCTTCCAACCACTGATGTTTTGCTTCACTTTGTTCACCATACCTTCTAAATGAGACTGTTTAAGATGCCCCACAATGATCAGTACTCCTAGATATTTAAAAGGAAAAGTCCTCTCCATGAACCCAGTAGGACGTAATAGACTCTGCTTGCACGTAGGGGATTTATTCGAACAGTACAGAGCAGATCTATGTTTATTAATAGTTTGTCCTGACTATTGCTCATATTGACTCAAAATGTGTTGGACGACCTAAACCGATCCCTGACTTCCATTAGAAAAAATCACTATATCATTAGCATACATCAAATGAGAAACAATAGGTGTACCTCGGGCCTAATAAAAATGGCCAAATTTATTATCTACCATGCTGGCATGAATCATCTGGGATAGGACCTCTTGCTAAATGATAAACAAATAAGGTGACAAAGGATCACCTTGACGAAGACCTCAGCCTCCTAGGAAGAAACCCTTTGACATGCCATTCATCATCACTGAATACCAAGGGCTTGAAATACAGGAATGCACCATATCACAAAACTAAGAAGAAAAGCCAAACCTTCATAAAACTGTAATTAAAAAAAAAAAAAAAAAACCCAATCCACATGATCATATGCTTTTGCCATATGCACTTTCAACATAATATCTCCCCCATGAGTTTTTTTTATTAATAGAGTGAACCATTTCCTAGGTGAGGCTAATGTTCTAAAAAATACTCCTTCCAGGAATAAAGTCTCCTTGCTCCAAAGAAATCAAGCAAGGCAAAAGATCTGTTAGCCCATGCACAATAATCTTAGAACAAATTTTGTAAAAAATAGAACAAAGACTAATGGGGTGAAACTTATCAAAACCTATAAGCGAATCCACCTTTGGTATTAAAACCAAATATGAAGCCATAAACATTTGGGAATATGCTTGGAGGTAAAGAATTCCAATACTACATTCCATGCATCAATTTTAACCATCTCCCAATAGCTCTTATAGAAACCCAAACCAAACCCATCAAGACCCAGTGCACTATGAGACGGAATAGAAGAGAAAGCCTAAAAAACCTCCTCTATTGTAGGCGCACAAAGAAGTGAGCCATTCTCCTCCTCTTAAATGACGGGATTAATGAGATGCTCAAGACTAGGTTGCTCAACTTGTAGTTCCCTTTGAGAAAAGAAGAAAAAAGCTGCCCCTTGGTGAATGCTTTCTGGCGACTTATAAACCACCTCATTTGATCACATCTCCAGCACTCTCTTTCTCCTCTTGTTGGCAAGGCAAGCATAAAAAAATTTTGAACTCCGATCACCACCCACCTGCCATTTTAAATTTTCCATTTGTGCCAATCTTGTCTCTTCCCGGTGCCTACAAATGGCCAAGTCCGAGGCTAACACATGTAACTCTCTCTTCAAAGTATCCTCCCAATTTGATTGTAGCTTTTGCTCAATCTCCTCAACCTGTTTCTCAAGAGCATCAATACGACCCAAAGTATGACCAAAATTCCTTTTATTCCACTCCCTTATTCCCACCTTAGTCTGCTTTAATTTTCTAATCAAAATCTAAATAGCCAAACCCCCAACCCGAGAACTCCAAGTTATTCGAACACAATCCAAGAAACTATGGTGATCCACCCACATCTGTTGGAATCGAAACATAGTTGGGCCATAAGAGAAAGGATCTTTCTTGAGCTCAATGAACATGGGAGCATGATCTGAAGTAGATTGCGGCAAATAGGAACAAATAGCATTTGGAAACAAAGCAATAAAGGAGCTATCTATGAGAGCATGATCAAGACGTGCCCAAGATCGGGCAAGACCCGATTGCCTATTGCACCAAGTAAAATCACTCCTTTTGTAGCCATTTCCATCAAGCCCCCTTGATGTATCCAATTACTAAAATCCTCCATAGTGATAATAGGACGAGGCCAACCTCGCATTCTTTCTTAATCATTATGGATAATATTAAAATCACCAACAAAAACACAAGGGTCTAATCCCAAATTATTAGAACTGAGATCATCCCCTAGATAACGCCTCTCCGCCATAGTACATTTGGAGTAAATCACTATAAGCAAAAACTTCTCATCACCTTTACCAACCCTGATAGAAATAAATTGCATTCTCATCCAAACCAAGTGCACCTCACAAGTATTATTCCAAAAAATCCAGATTCCCCCCCCCCCTCCCTTCATCCTCACATCCTCATTAGAAATAAACATAAACATGAAGCTCATGAGTTTGCAAAGCTGAACCTCCCTAATGCTTTGTTATCTCGTGTCTGAAGCCATTTGTGATGGTTAATCCAAGTTGTTTGCACGACAAGAGAATAAAGAATATGAAACAAGAAAAGGCTTAAATGTCATTAAAGAACATGGTGCATAGAGCACAAATGAATACAAAGTATAAAGGAAAAACATCTATTGTACAAAAGGGCTACAAAAGCAGCATGTGAGATCATCCGGAAAGGCATCTGGCATCCATTCAGAGCCTATGGAGGTGCCACGCTCCAATGCATGTGGGTCTGGTGGCAGAGTGCCAATTTAAGAGACCTCGAGTTGCTCTATGGATTCTTTAGCAGTTGATCTGGCATCCTCTTCAAGAATCAAGCCTTCTAAATAGCCATGTGACCAGGCCTCATCCCAGACGAGCGGGGGACCAAGTAATTGGTTGGAGGCTAGTCCTTTATATAGCCATGCAACCAGGCCTCATCCCTGCTTTAGTTAGGCGTTTAGGTAGGGGACCAAGCCATTCAAGTCATCCACTTCGCTTTGCAACTCCCTGGAGATGACTTGGTTGGCGGCTAGTCGTCATACCACTTTGGCCAATTTGGGTGCCGCCTCGTCTACCTAGGTCTTCTCTTGTATTTGTGTCATGGGACAGGGAAACCTGAATCTCCAAGTCCTTCACCTACTACGACTTGGACTTGATTGACTCTGTCTTCTTCTTTAGGGAGTCGAAGAGGGAGTCAAACTCTTTTTGGAGCCAGTTGTACGACTGGATCTCAGAATTGCATTCCTCCCACTGTTCCTCTAGCTCTGCCATCAGAGTGTCCAGCGACTCCTGCAGATTGGCTTGTGCCTCGCCCTGAAGAGTGGCATCAAGCTTGTTCTATCTGGCCTCTTCTCGTGACTTGGCAAGTTCATCTTTAAGTGTGGCCTTCTGCAGATGAAGTTGAGCCATCCTCTTTTGCATCTGTTGACGTACTAACTCGGCCTTGATAAGGGCCTTATCCAACTTATCATTCTCCTCCCTCTCACTCCTGGCGTGTCACAAGCTGCACTCGCCATAGAATGGAGCACCCAATTTCTTCTTCCAGAGCCCCCTGGCCATCAACAATGAAAGCCACCAGTCGCTTCGCCACCTGTCACAAAAGAAAAACAAAATTAGAACGCTTGAAGTGCATCTAAGGAAAGGAAAAGAAGACAGCACAATGGCACATGCCATGGAAAAGAGGTCTCTAAACAGCACAGCCATCTCTTGGATGAAGTCCTCACGCGACCTCCCCGACCTCAACTGACTGGGAAATGGAGGGAAACTCGAGATAGGATCTGCTTGCTCTTCGAGTTGGGGGCCAACCTTATCACTGCACCCAGGTTCCAACATGGGCTCATTGGACTGGTCCATGACCTCCACAGACTTTGGCTTCTCACAAGCACGACTTCCCCTCCAGCCAGTGGATGGGGTCTACTCTGGCACCCACCTTGTACCTTTGCTGGTAGGAGGTTTACTCCCTCCTGAGCTTAACACTATGGCCTTAGCCTCAGGCAGGTGGGCGAGACCTCAATGGTATTCACTAGCTGCTCCCCAGCCTCTAACTCGGGCACAACAGTCAAGTCCTCCCTAGTCTCCCTCGACATCGTCCAACCTCAGTCTCTAGCAGAGCAGTCAGGATTACATTAGCCCCCATCACAACCATCTCGGCCTTGAGTTCAAGCAAGATGGTCAACTCTTCACGGCCTTCAACCAACTCTGTCTCGGCCTCACCCTCCACCTCCGTTTAGTCACCGTAACCCGAGACTCAATCACCAAGAAAACTCCCACCGATGCGGCCTCGTGTTCAAAGAGTACTGTATTGGGGACTCGTGAATAGATACCCTCCCCTTGCCAAGATCTGAGCTACCCTCGTCCTCGTTAGCCCTCCCCTATTCCCCTGCAATTGGGAACCCCTTGATGCCCTCCTTTATAGCCTCTAGGGAGGAAACTAGCTTGATGTTAACAGAGGGTGGCGAAATGTAGAATTTTCACTTTGGACTCTTTGGAGGTGGAATTCAAGAGAATTCCATAGAAACAAAGTAAAAGCCGCTCCTTGGCCCGTCTAAGGTTCTCAATCACCCTTACAACCCCAGCCAGATGAGTGGAGACATAATTGGAGAAGCATGTGGGTAGATTACGATCAGAGGGACCACAACTTAAGGGACTTGAGCCTTCTCAGGGGCCACTAGAGCTTCCCAAACTACCTCAGTGGCCCCCACCTTGTTGAACGAAGTAGAGGTGACGTGGTCTTGGGAGCAGAAGTTGGCAGGATGGAAATGGTAACCTTTGGTACAGGCGTGGAAGGTTTTGGAAAGTAAAATAAGATGGGAATGGAGGGTTGTCCGGTGGGAGGCAATGTATTGGAGTCAGAATTATTTCCCTCTAACTCCTCGCCTTAGGGCTTCTTCCCATTCCTCTTTCACAGGCAGACTCAGGGGCTGCTTGCTCTCTTTTCATGCGTCACCTCGTATGGAGTTCGTATGGTCATCATAGTGGGTGTTGGCCGATGAGAGGGGGTATCGCCTTATGCAAGCCGACTCGCCACTGCAGGAGTCAGCTTTGGTCTAATCTCTTTGTCAGAGGGCACGACCCCCCATATGGCTTGCAAGGGTACTCCCTTTGTACAATTTGCCTAGTAGGGAATTTCCGCCCCTTGCTAGACAAGAAGAATAACCACTAGTTCCAATCTTTGACTCGATTGTATTGTGACTCCAAATGGGCCACAGCTTGCCTTGGTGGGACTGAAAGCTACAGGTGTTTCCCTTATGCTTTATGAGGTTGTGAGCCGAGAAGAACTCCCAAGCAGTCGGGTTAGGGTGCCCAAGTCAACCTACTCCAATGCCTAGCGCCAAACTATATAGCACCACACCAAGATCCTTCATGCATTAAGGTGGAGTTGCACAAGAGGCAGATTGAGGAAGTCTAGAACTCATGGACCGGTCTGCAAAAAGGGAGCTATGACCCACAGGTGATTATATCGGGGTATAGGAAACCTTCAAGGAAAAATCCTCCAGATCTACTACCCCATCAAGGGCCCCTAGAACCTCCAGAACAACGACATCTGAGACCCCATAGTTGGCCTTCAACGACTATACCACCGCCGAGGACACCTTCGACCTCCAATTTCAAAAATCTAAGACACCTCATGAGCCAGTGAGGGGTCATCAACACCAGGGGGTCAAATAGCAGGGCGAGAGACCCTCTTAGCAACCATTGAAGTTGGAGAATGAAACTGGTTAAAGTCATGGATGAAGGAGAAGGAAATGGAAAGGAAAGGAAGCATGCAAGATTTAAGATATTGAAAGAAAGTGGAAGCAAACGGACCAAAAATGGGAAGAATTGGGGGGGTTTCTTAAATAGCCCCCCATGACGGTTAGACTAACCCACATAGCGTGTGAGACACACACTGTGCCAAGGGAGGTAAACAGATGCAAGCCCGTTACACATGCTTCACGAACCAATGTGGGAGAAGGATCATCTCTTGATTAATCTTATATATGAAAATCATCTAGAATATTTTAACTAAAATAATTATACAAGTTTGTGTGGGTGTAAGTTTCCTATTTTAACGTATACTCACTGAAAATATTAAATTAGATTTATACATGAATTGCTCAAAATATTTCTAACGTTTAATTTTCACTTTCTCTTCAAAATAATATATGTCAAATTAGGACATTATAATTTATTTTTAGATCCAAAAATGATAGTATCAACATATACACATTCAATCAATCATATTGCAACCGAAAAAGAAAATAATTTGAACTTAATATTAAAGAAACATTACTCAACTAACATTCACTGAAAATCACAAGAACGCAATTATTTTAGAAAATTAATATCTTCAAAGGAAAAAAGAAATATCAAATGCAATTACTATCTTTAATTTTGATTAAATTTTTTAAGTTCAATATCATTTTCCATACTAAAGAAGCAAAGTTTTAAGTTATTTATGGTCTCACATTCTTATTCAAATATTTTTTCATATTTCAAATGTAGTTAAGCTATGAACAAAAGTTGAATTAAAAATCCTTGGCATACAAAAGACTATGTCAATGGTGTTTTGAAGTTTGCATATGTTATTCATGCCCAACATCATAAATGATTATTTGATTAGTAATGAAATTTGTTAGGGTTACACCATTTGATATGCTGATGGGAAGGGGGACATCTTACCATGTTATTGATGCCCAAGACAATAATGAACAAACACAAACACACGAAGGCTCTAGTGGGATGATAACCATGTTACATGATGTTTTCCCTATGTTTGATCCTGAAATAGTTGAAAGTTGGCTTGAAATAGGTGTGGAAGCTAGAGAAACTGGTGTACAAGATGAAAATCGATAAGGTTCTAGAGAGAGAGTTAATAAATTTTATAATAAAGTTGAAAGATGCTGATGAGCCACTTTCTGAAGGGTGCACAGAACACACAAGGTTTAAGGCTAGTTTGGGGAGTGAGATGATATGAGAATTTTTTAAATAGTAGTAAGATAGCTTGTGAATAATAGTGAGATAGTTTGAGTTGAATATTTTTTGAGTTTTGGGAAAGGAAAGGGAAAAAGTTGAATAAAAAATATTACAAAGTTAAAATATTGTAAGAATATAGTTTTATAATATTATTTTTGTTTGGAGATTTGAAAATATTGGAATTATTTTTTATTTTTATTTGAAATTTTGAAAATGTTGTAATGATTAGTTTGAAAAAGTTGTAATGATTAGTTTGAAAATTTGTATTTGAATTATGTTTGACAATAAGATGTGATGAAATGAAATAAGATCATATGAGAATTTTGTATCTCATCTGAAGCCCCAAACCTTCCCTTACTCTATGATACACACGTGGAATATGAACTGTTTAGGCAAATGGAGTAAAAATATATTTACATAACTACTTGAATTCGTGGATGAGTTGCTCCCACCATGAGCTTCATTGCCTAAAATTACATATGAGACAAAGAAGTACATAAATCATTTAGGGCTTGGATATGAGAAGATTTCGGTATATCCCAATGGTTGTATGTTACTATAGAAGGACGATGAGAATTTAGAAACATATGTGGTATGTGGAGTGTCTAAGTGAAAGAAAAAAGATTATATGGATGAAAGGTCTAAACACGGTAAACAAAGCCTAGTGAAAGTATAATGGTGGATTTTATTGAAACTAAAATTGCAAGGACTTTTTATGTTGTCGAAGATCTCTTCACAAATCAAATGTCATGATATAGCTTGCATAAATGATATGGCATTCAACAGATGGTTTGAGTTGGAAGATGTTTGATTCAAAACATTATGAATTTGCATTTGACCCCCATAATGTCAAGCTTGGGTTATGTGCAAATGGCTTCAATCATTTTGGTAATATGAGTATTTCCAACAATACTTGGATTATGTTGGTACCTTACAATTTACCCCTTAGATGTGCATGAAATGATCAATGTTTTCATTGAGTATATGAGGCCCATCATCACTTTTAATGAAGATTGATATATACTTAGAGTTGCTTATATTAGAACTGAAAGAACAATAGGATATTAGACCACCAACCTATGATGTTTGCTCTAGAGAGATATTTACAATGCATGTAGCCTAAATGTGGACGGTCAATGATTTTTCTACATATGGTGATTTGTCTAGGTGTAGTACGAAATGTAGTTTAGCATATCCTTGTTGTATGGGCAATACATGATCTAGATGTTTGAATTATGAAAAAACATTCCTATATGGGGCATGGACATTCTTGCCAAGAAATCATAGGTGGAGAATGGTGACAAAAGCAGATAAAATAGTACACAAGAAATGGGTCCTCCACCTACGATGCCAACAGCTGACAACATTGTGAAACAATTAAAGGGTGAATAATGTAATGCTAGAATAAATAATAAAAAGAAATAGATTTATGGATTCAGTTGATATTGGGCAACCCTTATGCAAGAAACATAGATTTTCTTTAGTTTGTTTTATTGGAAAAATAATTTATTGCATCATAATTTTAATGTGATGGATATTGAGAAAAATTTGATGGATAATATTGTTGGCACATTGTTGAACATTTAAAAAAAAAGGTAAAAACAAAAAATTAAAAGATAGCCTACACACACGCATTGACTTACAAAAGATGGTTTTAAGACCACAACTCCTTCCTATTCTCAAAAGCTGCAATCAAGACATATTTGCCTTTAGCTTTTTTCACAATGAGTAGCAAAAGAGAAAGATGGCTTGTTCAAAGTTACAAAAAATGTAAAAGTGTCAGATGGTTATGTTTCAAATGTTTCACGTTGTGTCAAACTTTGACAACGTACTATATGAAAAGTGATAATAGTCATGTACTCATGCAATAGTTCCCACAAATTACATTGCGTGGATAATCACCTTTAATTGAGCTATCTAGATTCTTCAAGGGAATTTTTTTGAACACGTTGCGATTTGAAGATTTGGTCTAATTTGAATATAAAGCACCCTACATATTGTGCCAATTATAAATGATCTTTCTATCATCATTTTTCACGATTATGGTGCACTTGGTTATACATGTAGTTGTAGAATGCAAGCTTAGAGGACTAGTTCATTATTGATTGATGTATCCCATTGAGAGTTATGACATTGTTTCTTTTTCTTTTTCTTTTTTTTTTCAGGAAGAGGACAACACCCAAATTTTATTAATAACTCTTACTTATGGCGGAAGTATATTGTGGTTACATCTGGACACCTGGGGTTACATATAATCATAAAATCCAAACCCAAGCATCAAAATAACATTAATGAAAAAATAAACACTATACAAAATATTAAACTGCGCATATTAATCAAAACAAAATATATACATACCTTAACAAAAAACTAAAATAGGCAAACTTGTATAGAACCTTATGTCTACGTCAAAGAACATATAACTCAACTTGATCCATTTGAATATCTCTCAGAATATCTTTTGAGAAACAATTTTTATTATCAAAGAAAGCCTCATTACCACTAGTACCTGTCTTGGCTAATCTGTCCACTATGTGGTTCATTTCCTTAAAAGAATGGAGATCCTCACAACCATCGAGTGACCCTTCAATTTTTCCTCATTCTAGTACGTTTGACTCCTCTAAGGGATTTGCCCATCCCACTCCCACCAATTTATCACAAGCTTAGAATTAGTTTCAACTTCGATATGGGTTATATTCATCTGTGCATAGAAATTAAGACCATTCCAAAGGGCTCGGATCTTAGCAATATTATTGGAGCTTATGCCATAGTATCGGACAAAAACAACTATCTTGTCAACTTCTACATACCTAAGGATTCCTCCACCTTCACTTCTTCCACGATTCCCCTAGACTACTCTGATCAACATTAAGCTTAGCATAACCATGTGTTGGGCACATCCACTTCAAAATCTAAATAGCCTTTTTCTTAATTGGCATTGTCATTGATCCTAGTTGCTGCAAAACCGCACCATCGAAGCATTTGATAAAACTTTTATTCATTTTATTAGTATAATTTAAGCTAATAAATTCTTGACTTTATAATTGTAATGCCCGTCTTTGTGATTGGTCCTTTAGAAAATGATTTTAAGAAAAAAAGATGAGAATTACCATTCATTTTAAAACAACTTTTCATTTCATGCCAGGATACAAAAAACTCAATGTTTATAAAATAAAATGTGTTTCTTAATTTAAAAGGTTATAGCGGAAAATATTAAATTTAATAAATTAAAGTTTCTCATACAAATATTGTGCCTAGGCTTCCGTGCTCTTCCCCTTGGGCCATGTCCGTCCTGATCTGTCATGCTAATCTTGTCCATGGGAGGATACACATAAAAACTAAAATGACTCGATGACTCGTAAGTATTATTTCATACAGTTAAAATATCATAACATAAGTTTTCAGTCATGCATCCATCACTCATACATACTTATACTTAAGATATTCGTTCAATTAAAACGTTACGAGGCGGAGTTTTTCTTTTAAAATGGTTTTCTTTCATAAAACCGTTCCCCACGCCTCGCTGCCTTCATTTTTTAAAAAGTCTTAGCTTACATACATTCTTTCTTAACATGCATACATTCTTTCTTATCACTTTCATTGGTTGTTGCACACTGTTATGCCTTGTATGCGGGGGTTAGTGGTCTTTTGGACCTTGATTTTGCTCGTGGTCACAGGTTAGGAATCCATTCCTTCAAGGTGCAGTACTGGTAGTGAGTACTGGGTGCACTACCAGTACTACTTGTCTGGCATTGCAATCTGCCCAGTCTAGTCCTTTGGTACCTATTCATACATTCATGTGGCCGTTACATATTTTCATACATTAAAGCATTGAGTCCTTTCATTCATTTCAGTCCTTTTAATCCTTTTCAGTTCTTTCAGTCCATTCATTCATAAAAGTCATTTAAAAGCATGAGCTTAAACATCATCTTTCATGGCATCATTTAAAGCATCGTCTTTCATATGGGCATTTTAAAACACTTTCTTCGCGTCCTTTAAAGCATTGCTTAAAGCATGAGGTGTCAACCTTGCATTTCATTTCGTGAAAATATATCTAGTACTTACTATGTATAACATCCATTCACATGCATGCACTTACATACTTGGGGTGCATAAAAAGGGGCTGCCAAGGAGGACTGTTACATACTTATACTTGAAAACTTATACTTAGCATCCTTTCGTAAAGCATCTTTCGTGTCGTTTCGTAAAGCATTGTAAAGGAAAAGCATTTCATTTTCATTTTCATTTATTTAGAAAACTCTAGAAGAGTATGAATATAATACTTACCTGGACTCCATGCCATACTCATTTCATGCAATCTATTCATGTGCATGTCAGATGGCAACCTACATGCATACGCATAACCTTAGCATCATTCTCTATCTAATGCATAAGCAAGTAAAGTAGAATAGAACTACATTTCACTTGAAACACTCTCCATCTGTCCCTATGTTCTTACGTCCCATTCACTATACTAAAACCTTCGAGATTTATTTACAGTCACTACCTTCGTCTTCTATATCTTCCTTACCACATTTCCTCTTTCTGAGACCCACTTGGGTCACCTTTTCCAGATTCAGCGTTTTACTTCGAGATCTTATATTTTAAAGTGAACCTCCATGATTCACCTTAGGGTTAAGACACTAAGACCTTTGTCTTACTCTCCTATTAACCACATTCTGAGGCATGACTTAGACCAACTAAGTCACGCATCCAAATCCTAGACAACATACCCATTACTACCTTCATGTATCCTAACTTATACTCAATCCTCATCCCTATCCATACATGCCACATGACTTTAAGCCAACTTTAATACTTAAATATTGTATAACCATGCTTAGGACAGATTACCTATTATATATGATAGATCCATCTGGTACACGTGTCTCACCAGATGTATATGTACCTTACCCTTTATCACCTAAGATCAACTTATAATCTATTGAACCCTGACTCACTCAAAAAATGAGTAGCACTAAAGCTATCCCGAGTGCAGGATGATGTCGTGTAATAATTAGGAATAAATTCCTAGATCGTCTCCTCAGGAAAAATTACTTAAAAATCAAACTCGTTAAAAAATGTGAAAAACTTCACAAAGAGAAAATAAAATGATGGTACGTGCAATGGATGGAAAATGGTACTAGTCATGGACTAGATTCATGTTTTTAGATTTTGATTGTCGGATTGGAATGTAAAGGACTAATAGATTAAACTCAGAAATTAATAAAACTAAATTAAGAATTAAACTAAATTAGGAAGTAATTGACAAAACATGCACTGAAAATTGAAAAGCCCCAAAATCAATGTTCTAGGGTTCATCATTGTATTCAAATCACAAATTCTCAAATTAAACCACCGTAATTGTAATCACTATTAAAATGAAAGCTTAACGAAACGATAAAAATAAATAACATGAATTAAATGAATAACAAATAAATTACTCAAACATCTAAATCAAAATTCTCCAAAATAATTCAGAAACTTAAAACAGAAATGAAATAGCAAGTAGGGAATTGAAAAGATCAAGCCAATTGAATGGAGATGAAGATTCGAAGCGGTGGAGGAGGCTGAGCTGCAGTGGAAATTGGACCCCTCAAGGAGTTCTTCAATCTGCTGCAGTGTGAGTGAATGATCCAGTGGAAATTATGTAGCTGTGTGAATGATCGATTGTATGAATCCACCTCTCCGAATCTGAATGAAAATCAAAGGAAAAATAAATTCTAAGTGTTTCTCTAATCAAAACAGAGTTTTCTAGGCCAAAGGTCTGTCATAAGATATAAAAAAAAACATATATATACTCTAACGGCGGAATAAACCCTGATCTGTAAAATACGATATTCACTCGAGCGGAGTGTCGAGCAAACATCGAGCGTTCGACTCTGCCTAAGTTAGCTCAAGCGGCATGCCAAGCGAACATCGAGCGTTCGACTCTGCCTGAATTCGCTCGAGCAACCAAATGCCTCCGCTCGAGCGATCTCTTTTCCCGCAACTCGCTCGAGCCCACTGTCGAGTGGAAGTCGAGCGTTTGAATCTGCCTGACTTCGCTCGAGCTGCCAGAAGCCGCCGCTCGAGCGATATGTACTATAATCCATATTAATCAACAGTTGATAAAATTAGAGCAGAAATTCAGCTTTTAATCAATTAAAATCACAACTTTGATTTATTCATTTTTCCATATAAAACCAATGATAAAGTAATGAAAGAATTAAGATATATTGGTTCTAAAAGCATTAAGAATGCAAAAATTCAGCTCAATCACACCCCCAACTAGCATTTTGCTAGTTCTTGAGCAAAATAGTGAAAATTAATTGAGATGAATATTGCATAAAGATCAAAATTCAAACAAAAACAATCAAACACAATTCTGAATTCTCACAAAAGTGACACGTTACTACTCAACTCCCAAGGGTTATACCCACCAAGACTATCTCAACAATCTTTCACATAGAATTAAGGCAAATGTCTCAGAACTCAAATGTGTGTGTGGAGCTAAACCGGTTGTGTGTTCCTCATTACTAGCCATGATTTGTCATAGGATTTTTCAACCTTAAGATTAATCGTTGCTGATTCTAACTACCTCAAAGTCCAAGGGTCTAGCAGTTTTCACGCCAGCTCTGTTTTTAAAGGTTGGACACTCAACCTCCAAAGTCTTGGGTAACTGTTTCTAGCCCTTTTTACTTAGGGAAGTTCACTAAGTTGCATTTATTCATTTTCTCTCTTTTTTTTTCTCTTTTCTTCTTTTCTTTTCTTTTTCTTTTCTTTTTGGCATGGCTCGGTAGTCCTGCAGTTTACTTCTCCAGTGTTAAATCAATGAATGGTAAATAAAGAACACTACAAGCGTAAGCATGTGCAAAATGTCCTTCAAAATTTGCCTTTCGTTCTATAAAAATTTTATCAAGTTTCATCTCAATAAGCATAACATCCCGGTGTTTCAAGCCACATATCAACAAAATATGATGCATCAAGAATCATGCTCTATGTTTAAGCTTGAAAATAAATCTTCACAAATGATCCCGCTCAACTACTCCACCAAGATGCTCAAATTTCACAAATCTTATATTTATTTATTTATTTTTATTTTTTATTTTTTATTTTTTTTAAATGTGCACACATGCTACCCCCCAACTAGTGAGAGACATAGTCCTCAATGAATCGAACGAAAGAAAACAAAGTGCACAGAACTAAGCAAGCGAAATAAACAATCAACATGAAATATAAAACCAAAGCAAAAGAACAAATAAAATAAATGCAAGTAAAGAAAACTGTAAAGAAGGAAAAGCAACTTAAAACACTTCCCTGGGGTCTTGCACAAGCAAGATCTCTTCATGTGGATCAAAGACCTTCAGAAATGACTTTAGACGTTGTCCGTTGACAGTGAAGCTATTACCATTCTTCGGATTGACAATGTCTACCGTGCCATGAGGATGAAAGGTCTTTACAATATACGGCCCACTCCATCGGAATTTCAACTTTCCAGGAAAAATATGCAAGCGAGAATTGTAAAGGAGGACTTCCTGGGCAAGTGTGAATTGCTTTGGATGAATTTTCTGATCATGCAGAATTTTCATGCGTTCCTTTGCAAGCTGAGTGTTGTCCTAAGCATTCCGATGAGCTTCATCCAATTCATTGATCTGCAATTTTCTCAACCCTGAAGCTTCATCAAGTGACATGTTAACATGTTTTATGGCCCAAAGAGCTTGATACTGAATATCAACAGGTAAATGACAAGCTTTACTATAAACTAATCGATAAGGAGACATCCCTAGATTTGTTTTAAAAGCTGTCCTATAAGCCCACAAAGTATCAAGAAGTTTAACCGACCAATCTTTCCTATTAGGCTTGATTGTTTTCTCTAAAATAATTTTTATCTCTCTGTTTGCCAATTCAGCTTGCCCATTTATTTGAGGGTGATAAGGGGTAGAAACTCTGTGTGTGAAACCATATTTCTTCACAAGTGTAGAAAATGGTTTATTGCAAAAATGAGAACGCCCATCACTTATAATAACTTTTGGCATGCCAAAACGAGCAAACAAAGATTGCAAAAATTTCAGAACAACATGATGGTCATTTGTTTTGCAAGCAATGGCCTCCACTCATTTTGAAACATAATCCACAGCCAATAGGATATATGTGTTTCCAAAAGAAACTGGAAAAAGTCCCATGAAGTCTATTCCCCAACAATCAAAAATTTCTAAAGTAAGAATAGGGGAAAGAGGCATCATGTCTCTTTTGCTAATGGATCCTAATTTTTGACAAGGCTCACAAGCCTTGCAAAAATTATAAGCATCTTTAAACATGGAAGGACAGTAAAAATCGCTTTGCAAAATTTTTGAAACTATTTTCTTTGCTGAAAAATAACCACCACATGCACCCATATGACAAAATCTCAAAACCGAAGAAAACTCATCATCAGGAATGCATCTTTGAATCAATTGGTCCAAACAATATTTAAAAAGATATGGATTATCAAAATAAAAATGTCGTACCTCAGAGAGAAACCGACGCTTATCTTGGGTGGACCATTCAGAAGGCATTCGCTTAGTCACCAGATAATTGACTATGTCAGCATACCAGGGAGCTCTATCAACCACAAACAGCTGCTCATCCAGAAAACTATCATCAAGAGGAAGGCTGACATTTGAAGAAGGAGATGATGACAATCTAGAGAGGTGGTCAGCTACCACGTTTTCAACTCCTTTCTTGTCCTTAGTGTTGATGTTGAACTCTTGAAGTAATAGAATCCAACGAATCAAGCGTGGTTTTGCATCTTTCTTAGCCAACAAATACTTAAGAGCAAAGTGGTTAGTGAAAATAGTAACAGGAGAACCAAGAATATAAGTCTGAAATTTATCAAGTCCAAAAACCACTACAAACAATTCTTTTTCAGTAGTGGTATAATTTTTCTGGGCATCATTCAAGGTTCTACTAGCATAATAAATCACAAATGGCCTATTATCCACCCGCTGCCCCAAAACAGCTCCTAAGGCATAATCACTAGCATTTGTCATAATCTCAAAGAGAAGGTCCCACTGCGGAGGTTGCACAATAGGTGCAGTGGTAAGCGACTTTTTCAGGGTATCAAAAACTTTTTGGCACTCATCAGTTCAAACAAATTCAATATCATTTTGTAAAAGAGTGCACAAAGGTTTTGCAATAGAACTAAACCTTTGAATAAACCGCCTATAAAAGCCAGCATGACCAAGAAAAGAACGAATATCCCTAACTGACCTAGGGATAGGAAGTTTAGATATTAATTCAATCTTTGCCTTGTCAACCTTTATACCCTCAGAAGAAACAATATGCCCCAATACAATGCCCTGAGTAACCATAAATTGGCATTTCTCCCAATTAAGTAAAAGATTTTTTTCCTCACATCTCTGGAGAATACGTGCCAAATTATGTAAACAACTCTCAAAGGATTTTTCAAAAACAGAGATCCATGAATATTTCACAAATATCATCAATCATGTCAGAAAAAAATACTCATCATGCATATCTGAAAAGTAGCTGGAGCATTACACAAACCAAAAGACATTCTAGTAAAAGCAAAAGTGCCAAAAGGACAGGTGAAAGTGGTTTTCTCCTGATCCTCAGGCGCTACAGCAATTTGATAATAACCAGAGTAGCCATCCAAGAAACAATAATATGCATTACCAGCTATTCTTTCCAAAATTTGATCCAAGAATGGTAAAGGAAAATGATCCTTCCTACTGGCTGAATTAAGTTTTCTATAGTCAATGCACATTCTCCAGCCAGTAACCATCCTAGTTGGAATCAACTCATTTTTATCATTTTTTATGATAGTCAAACCAGATTTTTTTGGTACCACTTGAGTTGGACTTACCCACTTACTGTCTGAGATAGGGTAAATGATACCTACTGCGAGTAGCTTAAGCACTTCCTCTTTCACAACTTCCTTCATGGTAGGATTGAGCCTACGTTGAGCATCACGAACCGGTCTAGCATCATCTTCAAGATGGATTCTGTGGGTACATATAGCGGCATCAATGACTTTGATGTCAGCTATTGTCCAACCAATTGCGCCTCGATGCTTCCTTAATACTTCAATCAACTGGACTTCGTCCTTTTGATTTAGCTTTGAGGAAATCACCACCGAAAAAGTGCCTTCTTTAGGACCAAGAAACACATACTTTAAATCTTGAGGAAGTGGTTTCAGCTCCAACTGGGGAACTTCTTCCTCTGAAGATTTAAGCATGTCTGGTGGTGGTAGAGCTTCAAACTGGGGTTTCCATCTTACTCCCGCAAATTGTACTTCAAGTGGTAAACAAGAATCTGCAAAACAATCAAAAAAATCAAAGTCATCTTCATTGATATGATCAATTTTCTCATCAAGTAAAAATTCAGGTGTCTGAAAAATATAATCATCATCAGATAAGGGAGAAGTTGAGCAAATAAAATCTGTTGGTGTCAAACTCTCCACAGCATTCAAATCACTTGTGTCATCAAAATGTGCTGGCATCTTGCAAGCGTTGAAAACGTTCAACTCAAGTGCCATGTTTCCAAAGGTAAGCTTCAAAACTCCACTTCTGCAATTGATCAATGCATTTGATGTAGTTAGAAATGGTCTTCTTAGGATGACAGGAGCTTGGTAAATAGTGGAGACCGGCTACTGCATATCAAGAACTACAAAATCTACTGGGTAGTGGAATTTGTCCACCTGGACCAACACGTCCTCTACAATATCCCTCGGTACCTTAACTGATCTGTCAGCCAACTGTAGTATGATGGAGGTCTTTTTCAGCTCACCCAATCCCAACTGCTCATATACTGAGAATGGTAGCAAGTTCACACTACTTCCCAAATCAAGTAAAGCTCTCCCAATGCGTGATTCACCAATCATAATGGAAATGTTGGGAGAGCCAGGATCTCTAAACTTCTGAGGAGTCTCACTCAATATCAATGCACTAACTTGCTCCGTTAGGAAAGCTTTCTTCTTCACATTCAGCTTCCTCTTCACTGTGCACAAGTCCTTCAAAAATTTTGCATATGAAGGCACTTGTTGTATGGCATCCAAGAGTGGAATATTGATCTTCACTTACTTGAAAATCTCTTGAATCTCCATGTGATACTTGTTCTTTTGGCCAGCTGCCAATCTCTGAAGATAGGGAACCACAGGTTGGTATCCCTTACTAGTCTCAACATCTGCACTCACAGGCTTCTTCAGCTCTGGTCTCACTACCTCTAATTCTTTCTCAACTTTATCAGTCTCTGTTACATCTTCAGGTGTAGGACCAACTACCTGTGTGTCTATAGGCATCTTTGGTTGGGGAACTTCCTTCCCACTTCTCAAAGTAAGAACTGCCTTCGCTATCTCAATAACATCCCCTGAGACATTATGCACTTGCTGTTGTTGCTGCCTGTATACTTGAGGATTAGGTTGAGGTTGTGCTAGAAATTTCCCTTTCTCTAGGGTGCTCAAGGTTGTGCTCATCTTATTAATAGTGCCTCGCAACTCATTTATGGCCTGAGTGTTCTGATTATTTGTGGTGGCCTGAATCTTCATGAATTGCTGAAGTGTATTGGCCATCTGAGCCATACTGTCATCTAGAGTCTTCTTTGTAGATGATGAAGGCTAAGAACTCTGTGTAACTACATGAGGCTGAAATCCAGGAGGAGCTACATAGGGATAGCTCTGAGGATTCTGATATGGCGGATACTAGTGCTAAGAAGCACCCTGATTAAATGGCTTCTGCTGAGGTGGTGGGGACCGACCAGGCTGATCATTTCTCCATGAGAAATTTGGGTGATTCCTCTATCCCGGATTATATGTGTTGGAGAAAGGCTGATTTTGTGCTCTATTAACCCAGTTAGCTGATTGCAATACTGGCATAATCGGGCAGTCTTGGATCTTATGGTTTGAATCAGCACATATAGAACATGCATCTACTACTTTCACAGCCTTCACTTTTTCCATTTCCATGACCTCCAGTCTTCTAGTCAATGCAGCTATTCGGGCTTGAACATCAGTGTCTTCCTTAAGCTCATATCTGCCCCCTCTAGAAATAGCCCTCAGTGGCTGTGCTGCTAATGGAACTCGATCAGTACGAGTGTTCCACTGTTGTGCGCTCTCATCAAGGTAGTCAGAAAATGATAGTGCTTCATCAGGTTCCTTGCTAAAGAACTCCCCATTGCACATTGTCTGAACAAACTGCTTGCATTCTGGAGTGAGACCAGTGTAAAAATAGCTCACCAATCTCCAAGATTCAAAACCATGATGTGGACAAATGTTCACCAAATCTTTAAATTTTTCCCAACTGGCCTGAAAGGTCTCATCAGGTCTCTGATTGAACTAGCTGATTTGCTCTTGCAAAAACTGAGTTCTCTGAAAAGGAAAAATTTTTTGTAAGAATTCACACTACATATCAGACCAACTAGAAATAGAATTAGGCCTCAAAGAATTAAATCAAATCTTCGCTTTATCCTTTAAAGAGAAAAGAAATAAACGAAGTCTAATGAATTCATCAATAACAGCCCTAGTGATAAAAGTAGTGCAAGCCAACTCAAAATCTGTCAAGTGCTGGTAAGGACTCTCAGAATCCATCCCGTGGAACTGAGGTATCACTGACATCATGCCATGCTTAATAGAGAAATTAGGTGCATTTTCAGGTAAAACTATGCATGAAGGTGTAGTGGTGCGAGTGGGTTGCAAATAATCCTTAAGAGTGCGTCGTGCAGGTGCAGCCATGTTTTCTGGTTCAATTTCAATTTCCTCACCTGACTCACTAATAGAAAAGACAGAAGAGCTATCTATCTCCAAACTGTGTATACTACTCTCAACACTCGATGTGACTCTAAGCAACCTATTTGAACTGTCTCTCACCCATGACATGAAACATCAGTTTAAAGAGCATAACAAAAATAACGAGTTTAAATTTAAGCTAAAATACTTTCTCCGGCAACGGCGCCAAAAACTTGACTCACTCAAAAAATGAGTAGCACTAAAGCTATCCCAAGTGCAGGAGGATGTCATGTAATAATTAGGAATAAATTCTTAGATCGTCTCCTCATGAAAAGTTACTTAAAAATCAAACTCGTTGAAAAAAGTGAAAAACTTCACAAAGAGAAAATAAAATGATGGTATGTGCAATGGATGGAAAAGGGTACTAGTCATGGACTAGATTCATGTTTTTAGATTTTGATTGTCGGATTGGAATGTAAAGGACTAATAGATTAAACTCAGAAATTAATAAAACTAAATTAAGAATTAAACTAAATTAGGAAATAATTGATAAAACATGCACTGAAAATTGAAAAGCCCCAAAATCAATGTTCTAGGGTTCATCGTTGTATTCAAATTACAAATTCTCAAATTAAACCACCGTAATTGTAATCACTATTAAAATGAAAGCTTAACGAAACGATAAAAATAAATAACATAAATTAAATGAATAACAAATAAATTACTCAAACGTCTAAATCAAAATTCTCCAAAATAATTCAGAAACTTAAAACTAAAATGAAATAGCAAGTAGGGAATTGAAAAGATCAAGCCAATTGAATGGAGATGAAGATTCGAAGCGGTGGAGGAGGCTGAGCTGCAGTGGCAATTGGACCCCTCGAGGAGTTCTTCAATCTGCTGCAGTGTGAGTGAATGATCCAGTGAAAATTGTGTAGCTACGTGAATGATCGATTGTATGAATCCTCCTCTCCGAATCTGAATGAAAATCAAAGGAAAAATAAATTCTAAGTGTTTCTCTAATCAAAACAGAGTTTTCCAGGCCAAAGGTCTGTCATAAGATGTAAAAAAAAAACATATATATACTCTGAGGCCGGAATAAACCCTTATCTGTAAAATACGATATTCGCTCGAGCGGAGTGTCGAGCGAACATCGAGCGTTCGACTCTGTCTAAGTTAGCTCGAGCGGCATGTCGAGCGAACATCGAGCGTTCGACTCTGCCTGAATTCGCTCGAGCGGCCAAATGTCTCTGCTCGAGCAATCTCTTTTCCCGCAACTCGCTCGAGCCCACTGTCGAACGGAAGTCGAGCGTTCGACTCTGCTTGAATTCGCTCGAGCAGCCAAATGCCTCTGCTCGAGCGATCTCTTTTCCCGCAACTAGCTCAAGGCCACTGTCGAGCGGAAGTCGAGCGTTTGAATCTGCCTGACTTCGCTCGAGCGGCCAGAAGCCACCGCTTGAGTGATACGTACCATAATCCATATTAATCAACAGTTGATAAAATTAGAGCAGAAATTCATACTTTTAATCAATTAAAATCGCAACTTTAATTTATTCATTTTTCCATATAAAACCAATAATAAAGTAATGAAAGAATTAAGATATATTGGTTCTAAAAGCATTAAGAATGCAAAAATTCAGCTCAATCAAACGCCCACTTGTATAAACAGCTCCATACTCCGATACCAACTTCTACTCAAACCCAGTCAGTAGGACCTTCCTACTTCCTGGCCTTTTACAAGCTCATCCCAACACTTACACAACAAGACTCATTCATTCTATGGCTCGGTCTCACCGCGTAGCTACATCGTAACACCCATCACTATGACAGGGTCATATCACAATTACTTCGGGACACTGTTCCATAGTTCCCGACACTACACAATACGTTCTACACTCCTCAACTACACCATCCAAATCTTCGTGACATGCCACCTGGTGCATCAAGACATTGCACAGAGTACACTCCACATGAACTCTCTTCCATCCACACTACGCCACGCGGTGCAGCGCTGCACAACATGGAGTACACACCATGTGTATTCCCTTCACACTACACCACGCCATGCCAAGCCACATCACTATTATAGCACACACTTCACACCCACACTTCATAGCACACCCCACAACTACACCCAACACTTCACTACATAGCGTATTCCACAATTAACCAACTAACATTTAACATAAATAACAAGTGATAGAGGGTTATACCATCGACGGGATAACCCGTGTGTTACTTGTTGTTTGGCATGGCAAGTGGCTTTGGAAGCCACTAGTTTGGGCTATGGCGGTCACGGTCGTTACCTTAGAATGGGCTACCTCGGGGATTGGACCTAGGGTTTTTGGCTACTAGATTCAGGCTAAGCAAGGGTGCTGACATGGTGAGGGGTTTGTGGGTGGAGGCTAACACTGCGTACAGTGGTGATTGGCCACGTACAGTGCCTGTCCACCGTGTATGGTGGTTGTTTGAGTGAGTGGGTTGGTGGACTTGGAAGGGCTGGCCATGGGAAGGCTCATGGTGGTCTCGAAATGGTGGTGAGGGGCAGAGCACGGCGGCATCTCACAGTAAACAGTGGATCAGAAAGGGTTGAAGAGGAGCTGTGTGAAGGGGAGACCAGATCAGGGGCATGGGTAGTTGAGGGAGGAAGAGGGTGGCCAGGGGAAGCTACCGGTAGTAACTAGAGGCCGTGGGTGGCCGTGTACGATGGCGCACAGTGGAGAACCCATGCATGCCTTGTGTGCATGCATGAGGTGGTCCAATGGAGAGGGAAAGAGTTGGGGGAAAGGGAGGCCATGGAGATGGAGCTTATGGCAGTGCTCAGTGCCCAGTTGGCCACGTACGGTGGCGCTATAGGGGATAGAAATGGGTGAAATCCATTTCTGGGTTGTGTACGTGTGTACGATGGGGAGAGAGAGAGAGAGAGAGAGAGAGAGAGAGAGAGAGAGAGAGAGAGAGAGGAGATGGGTTTGGTGGTGTTGGTCGCTGGTGAGGGAAGGAGGCCGTTGGTGAGGTATGGTGGCCTAAGCGGTGGTGTACGACGGTACACATGTGAAGAACCCGTGTGCTATACCCATTTTTGGGTTGTGCTACCGTGGTGAAGAGAGAGACTTGCGGAGGAGGAAACTAGTGGTGGCGGTGGCCAAAGGTGGCCAGCGGTAGGGCTGAGCTGGGAGGAGAGGAGCTAGACGCGTGAGCTGAATGAGAGGGAGGAGAGAGGGGAAAGGAAAAGTGAGGAGAAAATGGTAGGGGCTTGGATATTCAATCTAGGCCCTTCGTCTTTGGATCTGCAAAACGATCTAATGGTAAGGATTAAAACACTTATTTAACTTAAAACACTAAGTGAAATTAAAATAGAATATTATTTTATAAATTAAAGTTCATAAAATAATATTTTTTTATTATTAATTAAAATGATGAAGTCTTGTTAATTAATTGAAGAGAATGAAACCATTTAAATTAATTTAGAGTTTTCAACTTTTCAACATAGTTTAAATCTCATAATTTAATTTAATTAATTTTGCACAATTATAATATTTTTGGAGCTCCTTAAAAATATTATAATTATGTTATTTAAAAACAAGTTTAGTCCTATAACACTGGAAATATTACATATAAATATTTTCAAGACATTTAAAATATTCGTAGGCTTTAAAATACTGAGTTTGATTTAAAAATCACTCGATATCTTTAAAAACATGCCATCAAGGCTTGGCACACAGAACGAGGCTCATAACCGTAAGAGAAAGAATGAGTGAAATGTTACAATAACCCACTTGCTCCCCAATTTCAACAACCCCCTCCATGCAAGCTTTACATCTTTATAGCAACATAAATTAGCTAATCAGAGAAGGAAGAATACCAATCACAACATTGATCTGCGATGATTGCCTAAGCCTTGGACAACCATTGTTGTATCTTACCACCCCATGTACAATTTGGCTTAAGTTTCAAACCTATGTTGACTCAAAAAAATTCCATACATAAGTAGGAAGCTCTCCCAAAAGAAGCGAATGGTCCAATGATTCACAAGCAACCACTTTACAGCATTCACATTTAGAGGCCATAGATTTATTCAACCTCATAATATTCTGGTCAAAAGGGAAACCTTTGTACATTCCTTTCCACATAAAAGTAGAAATTTTACTCAGCAGTAAGCTATGCTAGATCCATTTAGCCCATAACACTATCAGTTTGTACATAAGTTAATTGACAAGCTGAAGATGTAGAAAACTTACCATTTTGTACAGCTTCCCATTTAGGTATATCAGGACCCAAGAAGATTTTGATGTTTTGTTTCTTTAGTTCCTCACATAGGGTAGTCCCCACTACCTCTTGAATTTGCTCCCATTATACATCAGCTAATATTAGGGAGGGGTCTATAATATTCGAGAATTCGCCCAGAATTTCCAAGGAAGACCAATTCTCAAACCAAAAGGACATCTTGCCTTCATTGATGATTCATCCAGCACCTCTAAGTACCAATATCACCAACGGTTTCAAAGCCTTCCAAAAATGTGATTCATAGGAACATGTACGTAGGAGGAAAGGATGATGTTGAACTTTATATTTGGCTCAAAAAAATATGGCCCAAAGAGAGTCCTCATACAGAAATTTCAAGACAAATTTCATATGGAGGGGTTTTTCCATGTCTTCCAATTTCTATATTCCAAGCCCCACCTTTTTATGTAGGCCTACAAACATTATCCCATGCGACCCATTTCTTTTTCTTCGTACCATCCTTGTTGCCCTATAGGAAATCAGTAAAAATATGATTTAACTTATGTAGGACACTGTGATGCATATTTAGCATTGCTAAAAGATGAATAGGAATGTTGGACAACACATGCTTCAATAACACAAGTCTACCCCTCTTAGAAAGCAAAGCTCCTTTCAACAAGGCTAGTTTCTTTTGCACTTTTTAAATTAAGACCTCTACGTGAGTGGCTCTAGTACTACCTGTACATATTGGGGCACCCAAGTATAAATAGAAAAATAAATCCTCATGAAAACCATTAGTTTGAAGTCCAATCATCTTTTGAGATGTGGAAGTTTGTTTAGTAAAGTACATAGTAGATTTGGTGTGATTTGCCTTTTGACCAGAAATATTTTCATAGAGCTGTAATGTATCCATACACGCCTTCAATGAATTTTTGGATTCATTCAGAAAAATCATTAGATCATCAACATAAAGAATATGAGAAATTCAAGGACATTCTTTGTGAGTTTTGTAATCAAGCATCTTAACATCTGCAGCTCTCTTATTAAGTAAGCGACTCAAAACTTCTTCAGCAATGATGAATAAATAAGGGGACAAAGGTTCCCCTTGTCTCAACCCCCGTGAAGATAAAATATATCCTTTACTACTGCCATTCATGAAAATAAAGAAAGAATGGGTGGTAATGCAATTTGATATCAGTTGTCTCCATTTTGCAAGAATCTCAACGCTTGTAGAACTTCCAAGATAAAGCTCCATTCAAGATGATCATATGCTTTAGCCATATCCAACTTAATCATCTCATTGCCTTATTGCATCTTGGAATTAATGCTATATAACATTTCCTAGGCCAGCGTAATATTTCCATGTATGTTTCGCCTTCTGATAAAAGCTACTTGCTCTTTTGAAACAATTTTTGAAAGAAGGAGATTTAGTTTGTTAACTATAGTCTTTGAAAAGACTTTGTAAATCACTGTACACAGACTAATACGACTAAATTTAGCAGAACTTGATGAATTCTCCTCCTTATGAATGATTACAATGAAAGTAGACGAGTAAAATTGAGGAAGAGGAGTCCATTAAAGAAATCTACAGCTGCTTCAACTAGATCTTCCTAAAGGATATCCCAGTAGTGCATAAATCTTTTATAGTAAAACATATTCTAAAAATATTTCATGGCCATTGCGTGATGTTTGTAATAGGTACCTAGATCGACTTAAGTTTCACGTGCATAACAAAGTCGTGCCAGAAGGTTCTGTTGTCGAAGGATATTTGTTGGAGGAATTACTGATATTTTGTTCTAGTTATTTGGAATCCGCATAAACGATATTCAGTAGACCATATAGAAACCTTTATGATTATAAAGGGGAAGTTGTTGATGTTTGTCTCAATTTAATGTTGTGGACTCAGGCTGTTAGGGCCCGACTAGCGCAAGGGGACAAACCACCATTGGAGTTTAGTAGAAAGAAAGATGAAAAACAACTCTATTGGTTTGGTTAAAAAATATATATGAATGTTGTAGAGTGCAGCAAGTCCATCACATAGGCAAGCATGCACCTTGTAAAATGCCTAGCAGACACATCCCAACGTGAGGTGGAGATGAAAGTCTCGTCTTATGGAAGGTGAGTTAGTTTGCCTATTGTGAAGGTAAGGACGAAGAGCTAAAGAGGCCTGTGACTCTGATGAGACAAGAGTTACCGCCCAAGACAAGCAACGGTTACATGCCCAAGGTGTGCAATTGTCTAGGATAGACTAGGGCGGTTATGAGAGCTTTCTGGTACAACTTGGAAGTTCTCAGACGAGTGGAAATGTTAGAAGCCCACACTTCATCTGAATGGTCATATCTAGAGTGGGTCTGCAAAAAACGCTACGACTTGACAGGTCATATCATCTTAAGCTAGAGGTATGGCCCAATGCCATGTGTGAGACCCTCATTCGAAGAAGGACTGAGGATTGGACATTAGCAACATGCCCTAACCATCTATCTTTGCCATCTTATAGTATAATAGTGTAAGCTAAATGGCTCCTATCCAAGCTTACCTAGAGTTAAAAGTATGTCAGAAAGACATTTGACAATCTCCCCTACAAAAGAGATTTGGACATAGGACAAAATCTCAATTTTGAGATCTCAAACATTTGAAATCTTGTGGAGTCGGACTCTTTAGAGGAAACAAGGAAGGAGTGGTGCAGTAATGTAGCTACCCCAACGCTAAGAGGTAAGTTAACTTCTAAGACAGTACTGAGGAATGTGGGGTGAATGTTGTATGTAAGAGGCATATGTATATTTTGCAACCTTTATCATTTCTAATCGTGAATAAATCTAATTTTTGTCATTATGTTTATTCTTACATTTATTCTTGGATTTTGAGACTTTGAATGTGTTTACTGTTTTTGTAATGCCATGTACCTAGAGGTCCAGGGAGTTACTTTATGTCACCTAAAACTCATCTTCCATAATAAAAATATATATTTCAGAGGCTCTCTAACACTTAAATTCATTTGTTCAAACCAAATATATATATATATATATATATTTATATGTTCCCCTACAAGGACATCAAAGGAAGACCTCAACATGACAAATTAAAATCTCAATAAAGACTCAATAAAGGCAGCCACATCTCAAAATACCTGAATCAACATAAAGTAATAAATCTACTAAATAAAACTCTCCAATAATCAAAGTACTCTCATCTACTTAATCCACTATACACAAATAACCTTGCCCATGCTTCCTATTCCTGATCATCATTTGGAACATCCAAAACATCTAAAAAAATTGTGGAGATAAGGATGAGTTATCAATAACTTAGTAAGCAGTGAACATATACCAGTGTATAAACATGTGCTGGTTACATAATTCATAACAAAACATTTTAGTTATAGAATGCAGAACAAAACATATTAGTTACAGAATGCAGACAAAACATATTATCAATTTATCAAAGCTTTAGTTTCAAAAGTATTCACATACAAAAGTCCTTTGGCATAGCAATATTGCATCATCTTATCATAACAAAGGTATCATATCAGAACACAGACCATCTTTAACTCACGTGGTAGGGTTGTGCTATCCCCAATGGCTAAACCGAGCAGAAATAGAAGTGAATTTTTCCCTTATCATCCTTGGAGCCTCAAGTATGAATACAGGAAAGACTACATAGAAAATCACTTTGTTTTCAAAGTGGGTGCACTCACAAATAAAAATGTTAGTACCAACACAATAACAGAGTTAGAGTCAAAATCAGAATCAAAGATGTTGGAAAGGCAACAGAAATGGGACAAACTGATAATGTCATTAAAGAGATTTTTTCGATGCAACATTTCACTTCAGAATTAGAGTAATGAATGAATACATGTTACATAATCATTTACAAAATTTCATATTCATATTTGCTCTTTTTGCACGATTGAGAATAGAATGTCAAAACTTTTCTCATGTTTACACCAGTCATGCCAAAAATATCTTTCACTTTTTTTTTTTAATTATTATTCAGAATTACTCAAAACAAAATGACCAAGGTTGTTTCCAATGTTCCATAACAAAAACATGCACGTTTTTAATTAAAATAAACCTCAATCCATTTGTTTTATTCAAAGTCTAGAATAGAAGTACTGCTTACCTAAATTTTGTGTATTATCTATGTTTTGAACCAATACTCTAGCCGCATCACAATAACCTAAGTCAAAAAAATATTCACTCAAGTTAACAATCCACACAAGCACAAAAAACTAACTAATAGAAACTCCACAATCCCATCGAGTATTAGGAACTTAATAAGTTGACCATAAAAAATAGATACTCATTGCCAAGGACATACAACTTGTTTGATTAGCTGTAGTATTTTCTAAGATTGGTCTTAGGTTGGGGTATCACCAAGTAGGATTAAGGAATGAGACATACCCAAGACAGCCTTTCGGAGTAGGTATGGTCATTATGAGTTATTAGCGATGTTCTTCGGGTTATCTAATGCCCCAACAACATTTATGGACATCATGAATAGAGTAGAGTGTTTCAACCATTTTTAGACTTGTTTGTAGTAGTGTTCATAGACTAAACAGCATTTTGGTACATTCCAAATGTAACGCAGATCATGAGAATCACTTGAGATTAGTGTAGGGAACACTCAAGGACCAATAGTTATTCGTCAAACTCAACAAGTGCGAGTTTTGGCTAAAGGAAGTAAAGTTCCTTAGTCATGTGATATCCAACAAGGCGACCGAGCTCTATGTAAGAAGTAAGGAGTTTCTTGGGGTTGGCTGATTAAACTCCAGTTTTAGGCAATCCAAATAAGGACATAAATATTGGAAGTTTGTAGAAAGATTCTCTAAACTATCGGGTCCTCTTGTAGTTCTAACCAAGATGAACGTCAAATTCACTTGGACCGACAAGTGTGAACGAATTTATGAGGAGCTAAAGAAGAGATTGACTATGACCCATGTTTTAGTTTTACCCGAGCCTTAAAAACAGTTTTTGGCATTTAGCAAAGCGTCAAAGTATGGTCTAGGTTGCATCCTAATGCAAGAAGACAAGTTGGAAGCCTACACATCTAGACAATTGAAAGACCACTAGAAGAACTACCCAATGCACGAGATGGAATTGGCAGTGATAGTGTTTGCCTTGAATCTTTCGCAGCGTTACCTGTACTGTGAATGCAGATCAAAATATTCTAAAACATCTCTTCACCTAGAAAAGTCTTAATATGAGGCAATGAAGGTGGTTGAAAGTCATTAGCGACTACCAGTACGAAATCAAGTATCACCCGAGGAAAGATAATTTAGTCGCTGATGCCTTAAGTTGTAAGTGGCAAGAGACAAAGAACTCTTGGAGGTAGGTTCACTTTCATAAGGGATAAGACACCTATTGGTAAAAGACTTGCCAGCAAAGGAGATTTTCATCACCTTGCAGTAGTTTAGGATAAGCAATTTCAATGAGTTGAATGAATAGTAGTAGGGGAATTCAAAATTGTTGGAGACTCGATGGAGGATCTGTAGAGGCAAAGGACCTATGCATTTCAGTTTGGGCAAGGATGGAACCTTGTTGTTTAAAGGACGGAAGGTGTGGAAAATTTTAGAATGAATACTAGTTAAAGCACACTCCTTGCCACATATTTTTTTTTCAGAAAAGTTAGAACCACTTGTTCAAGAGTGGTCTCTCCCCAAATTTATTAATAAACCCTCATTTATGGTGGAGGAAAACCTAGAAACAACCAAGACAAGCGGGATTTACAAATGCTCGAAAAAGAATCATCCCATGTATCAAACCATAAAAACTAAATTGTATTAACTTGTTACAATTGACCGAAATAAAGAAAAAAGAATACAAAACCAAGCATGGCCAAGTAAACCAAGAACCGACCATACGAAAACATAAAGTTGTGTACCATAAATGACGAAAACATTCCATCTCGCATTTACATAAAAACTTTGCAACTGAAGGATAGCAGCATGTATACCTATAATGACTCTGACTTTTCTATCAGTGCATAAAATTCCCTTGAGAAAAGAAGGCACATCCCTTTGCACTTGCCAATCTTCAGTACTGCCATTACTACCCATCCAAGCAAGGAAATCTGCAACCATAATAGCCTCCCGAAAGACACGTTGAATTTGAAAATTCATAGTAGATAGTAAGCTTTTGATATCCTCCCAATAATCCTCCAAATACCATAAGCTGCATCTTCCAGTCAGAAACCAATTAACAACCAACAATGAATCGATTTCTATGATGATATAATTAAAATCCATATATTTTTACACTTCTGAAGACCCATACTTAAAGCCAACAATTCACTTGATTTTTACAATGCGAATTTCATTCTTCCGGCTTCATCTGTCACTATGTCCCCTGCACCTAATTCTCTAGGGTTGTGTAAACTACTATCATCCACATCTAGTTTAAGCCAGCCCCTCAATGGTTTCTACCAAGCCACTGCAATGAATTTCTCTTCATGTTTGGGAGTCACAGGCAAATGCAAAATATTCAAAATTTCAACATCTCTCTTAGCCATCCAGGAGCCACTTCTAGTTTTCATGCCCACCCGTTGCACCCAAAGCTTAACAAATCTCCATAAAGTTTCCACAAGTTCCAGGTGATAATAATTGGAACTAAGTCAAGCAAAATGCCAACCTACAAAGATTTTGAGGCCTGCCTAAACCAAGCCTCAACTGTGGATCTGCATGTATGATGGGGGACATAAAGGATTCCAATAAGATGTGAACTAATTTTCCATATAGCCACAGCAATTTTACCCCCATATAGAACATGGTTTTGGTACTTAACAACACCATCCAAACAACATTCATATTTCAAAACCAACGAAACCCAAATCCACACTTAGACAATGATTCAAAGCTTTCCACATGAATATTGAAATTTTCTTTGGCAACGCCGCATACCAAATCCATTCCGACCATTGAATTTTTGGAGCTATGATATAAATTATGGACCAGGCACTCTTTGTAGAGAAGGAACCATCAGAATTAACCAACCAAAGTAATTGATCTGAACCACCCCTATCCCTCCAAAATTTGAAAGAATTTCATCCGCTTTACTCTGCCCCACTAGCTGCGCTAGTTCATCTATGTCCCAACTGTTATTTATCATGTAGTCTTTCACCAATAATTTTGGATCTTCAACAATGGGACAATGATCACATAGAGGTCCAGAATCCATCCATTTATCCCTTCATAAGGACACACTCCCTTCTCTCACTTTCCATTCAAAATGATTTAAAACCGTAGGAACCTCCTGAATAACCATCTTCTAGAATCGAGTTCCTCTAGTCTGAAAGAAAACTAAAGGATGTTCATCATGCATATATTTAGAACAGAAAAATCTCTTCCATAGTGAATCCGTGCACAACAAATTCCATGAAAATTTCAGGTGTAATGATCTCTATACATCAAAAAGGTTTGTCAAACACATCCCTCCCTCATCAATTGGTCTACATATATGATCACATTTCAGCCATTTTCTTTTTAGTTTCCCATTAGCCGAGCCCTAAAAGAAAGTGCTGAATAAGTTATGAATTAGCTTCCACCTCCTAAAAAAAAGCCTCCTGAAGTCGAGTCTCCCCTTCCTCTATCCTGTCTTCCAAAATTATTATATGCACTCCAGTCCAACCAAAAACCTCCTTGTTCCAAGCACAAAGCACCATTTTAAGTCGTTTCAACTTTTGGGCAAGCTTTCATCAACTCAACCTCCCACCTTTTCTTGCTAAGAGGTAGACACACATCTCCAAAAATCATCATGCATAGTCCACATTTGATGAAATTTAAAGGTAGTCGGACCATATCTCAAAGATTGCCCTGTCGATCCCAAAATCATAGGGGCACGGTCTGAAGACCTTCTAGGCAAATATTTCAGCAACATTGATGGAAATAAATCCAAACAAATCACATTACATAAACCTCTATCAACTCTCTCCCAACTTCATGAAATTCCACCCTGACCATTATACCACAAAAATTTATTCCCTAAAAAAGGAACCTCAACTAATCCCCAACATTAATGAATGAACAAAAATTAGCAACCGCAATTGGCAATCTAGGATTACCTCCCCTTCTTTCACTATCATCCCTTATGATGTTAAAATCACCAATAAACACATGCGCAAATTTAAATGATTGAAATCAAGTAACTCAATCCACAAAGAGAGTCGATTCACATAACTACACTTCGCATAGAGAGCCTAAACCAAAATGGATGAATTAATCAACATCAAACAATGTTGATTAGAAGCTCAAGTAACAGTAACTTGCAAATCGGCATCCCAAAAAATCCAAATCATACCTGAGTGATCAGCATTCGATGTACACTCAGTAAAACGAAAAAATTGCCTCCAAGGGTCCAATTGACACACCGCTCTAAACGGCTCTACTATCACAATAATTTTTTATTTATGAAATTTCAACAACAACATAAGTCATTTTTTCGAGGTGCCCAGCCCTCGAATATTCCAAAACATAATTTTACTAATCATAAAGGCAGCCGAGAGGGCCTGCTTGGAGCCCTGGAAGAACTGTGCAAAATTCATTTGTTAGGAATATTTGTCGTTACCTCCCAATGTGAGGGAGCCCCTATTCACCATCAAAATTCGATGTCCTGATTTCCTCACCCCCATCAAAAACCACAATCTGCCTGTCTTCCTCCACCGGTTTACCTTCTTCCACACCATGCAACGAGCATGTTTTGCAATGCTACCCACAACCAATCCCCCTCCTTCCCCAACATTACGCAGTTGCAAGCAAATAAATTCTTTCTAGACCCCACTTGTCTCCCCATGCAGCAATGGTTCTGTAACAATAATTCGATCCTTCAACAACAAATTTGCTTCCTCCTGCACCATTTGCACATCGGTTGTACCTTTCTTTGGCACTAGATTTTCCTTCATATTGATGACCAAAACAGATAAATCTTTTTCTTCTTCGGATGCAACATTCCTCATCTTTGAAACATCTTTTTCTTCCTCCCTTTCTACAGGACCCTCCCTTGGTTTAACAAGGTGATCCGACGCTTTTTTTAAAACCCAGATACGACTTGACTTAATCAATGCCTTCTTCTTCTCATCATGTGCATCTTTTTGTGTTGCTTTGCAAGTATTTAAATTATGCCCCTGCACTTTACAAAAAGAACAAAAAGCTAATAGGGTTTCATTGACAACTTCTTGATAGATGCTTGTAGGGAGCTTAGGCATACCAATCCAAATCCTTTGAATTGGATCCTGTGAGATATTCATGAGAGCACAAACCCGAGCCCCATAAGCCTGAATAGCACATCGAGTCTTATTATCTTGTCTCAAATATATACCAACCGATGCCGTAATATTCTTAAGAAGCGATTCATGATAAAAGGCCAGTAGCCAATACCAGCTATATTATCCATATTGGTACCAATGCAGGTTTAAAATCTTCATTGAAATCTATTGACCACTGAAAAGGCCAGTAGCCAATACCAGCTATATCACAACTCTCTCTTAGTAAGGCTTTGAGAAAATCATCTTCATGAAAGAACCTTATAAAAACATGTTGAGCTTTCCACATAGCAGATACCACATGTTGGTGCATTACTCCCCATCTACTATGGATAAAACCATGAATTCTATCAAGTGATGGCCTTTGCCTGAGAAACTTCAACACCATAGCAAAACGAAATGGTTTAGTTGACTTCTCCAACTCTTCCTTAGTGAATTGAAAGTAAACCTCCCCATCCACAATTTTTGGTTGCCAAAAAGGGACAGGGACCTCAGGGATTGCCTGAGGCATTTGAGATAGCAAATCCGCGAACGTCCACATCCTCCCAGCCGACGACGAGGGGTCATGGGAGCCCCCAACGATAGCCATGTCAGTAGTGTTAATCTCTAAATGCGTAAGATCAATGTGTTCCCCGCCATATGTGATAAACCCTAGAGGAAAAAAATATATATCACAACTTTAAGAAAGGAGCCTGGTGAGAATGAATGAAGCAAGATACCACCCACTTCATCGAAAGGTGCACTACGTGTCAAAGAGTAAAGGCGAAGCACCAAAAGCCGGCAAAAAATCTGCAACCTTTACCTATTCTTGAGTGGAAGTGGGAAGATATCACTATAAATTTTGTGATAGGATTGCCCCAAACCCCCAGTGAAAAGGACACCATATGGGTAAATATAGATTGATTGACCAAGAGATTCCATTTCTTATCAGTCATCACAATGGACACATTAAGCAAACTTACTCAGATATAGATAAAGGAAATAATTAGATTATACAGAGTTCCTAAGATTGTAGTATCAGATTGAGATCTGAGGTTTATGTTCCACTTTTAGAAGAGTTTACAAAAGGTGATGGGCACCAAGTTGAAGTTCAGTAGTGCTTACCATCCCTAAACTGACGAGCAAATGAAAATGACCATTCAGATGTTGGAAGACATGTTGAGGGCATGCGTGTTGGATTTTACAGGATGATGAGAAGCTAGAAGGTCACATCACTCTTATTGAATTCGCATACAACAACAGTTATCAAGACAGTATCCAAATGGCCCCTTACGAGGCGATGTATGAGAGAAAGTGTAGATTGCCGATATGTAGGGATGAAGCAAAAGAAGCCAAGGTGATTGGACCGTTTATCATTCAAGAGATAACGAAGCAAGTCAAACTCATGGTAGTCATAAGACTTACACTGACAATAGGAGAAGAGAGTTAATCTTCTTGGATGGCAACTGGGAGCACCTTAAGGTATCATCTATGAAAGGTGTTAAAAGATTTGGGCTTCAAGGGAAATTAAGCCAAAGGTACATTTGATCGTACCAAGTATTGTAAAAGGATAGTCCAGCAGTGTACCGAATTGCATTGCCAATGGAATATGAAAGGATTTACAACGTGTTCCACGTTTCCTCGTTAAGGAAAAGTTTCAGGAGCTAACAACTTCGAGTAATTAATTTAGATTTGGTTCCACTACAACTGAATCTCACCTACGAGGAGAATTTTATATAAGTTGTAGATCTGAACGAGTACAGATTGCGATCTAAAATCATACCATTGGTGAAGGTGCAATGGGGTGATGCGGGAATCCATGAGTTTACATGGAAAAGTGAGCAGGTCACGTGGGAGCAGTTCCCATATTTATTTAAGCCGTAGTAATGAACTATAACGCACGATGTGAGGGTAATTCGAACAATTTCAAGGTGAAGGCACATTTATAAATAAGCTTTTAACATACCCTCTTGAAACTCATAAACAAAGTTATGGTGCAAGAGAAGAGAACGACATAGAGGGTAGCAATGCAACCTGAAATAATGCACCAATTCTTGGAAGAATGACGTGAAAGGGAAGGATTAGAGGCTGAATGAAGAAGAGAGAAGGAGGAACGTTGCTGAGACGAAGAAAGTTCTCAGAGGGCTAGACCCTAATATTGAAAATGCTACACTACGACTACACCACTGTGATGCAACATGGTGAGAAATGAATAGTTCTTAAACGTGATAAGCAAGATAAGGACAAGGGTGAGGATTCCCCAACATCCCATGATGTCGAACCTAGCAGAGGAGCTAGAATGCAATAGAGCAAAAATTTTTCTTAAAAATATGTTTTCTATAATTGGGACAGTTGTAATAATGTTCGTCTTTTTAAATATTTGAAGAGTTTTTACAATTTAGAGAGATATAATACGGTATATGAATTTCATTAAACTCAACGCTTGGAAACCTTACCTTCAAGTGGCATTCTATTTTCCAATTATAAAAAAATGTTTGGTTCCAAAAACTTCAAGGTGGAGTTTTGCTTCAATCTTAAAAGGTCTATAGGAAATATTAGATAATTCTTGGCACTCATTTTTTCCTAAAAATTAAAAAGCCAAAAGAAGAAACACATAAGCCAATTATACCATAAAAGTCTTAGACAATAACCACAGTGTTTGCTAATGATTATTTGATTTATAATTAAACGAATACCATCCAACTAGAGGTGTAACCGGTCTGATTCGGTTTTGGACAAAATTTAGGACTGAACTGATATGCACTGGTTTTGCATTTTTCAAAATCGATTACGCACCAGTTACCCTCCTAAACCGGTACTCCGGTTTTACCGATTTTCTAGTCTGGTTCGGTCCTGTTGTAATGTACTATATTATATATTATATAATATATATATAATATAGTATATTATAGTATATAATACTATAGTGATAATATATTGTAGTATATTATAATATATATTATAATTGTATTATAGTCTATAGTGATTTATTATAATATATAATATAGTGATATAGTATTAGTATAACTATTAATACAATAAACAAAATGATATAAGATTTTAAAATTTAATATCATATTAATTAGTAATTTATTATATAATACAAAACTATTTTATATATCATTATATATTATATATATACAATAGAAAAAATTAAAATATATATGAACCGGTCTAGTTTTAGAAAAAGAAAAATCAAAACCGAACCGATTTTGACCGGTTTTAAAAAAAATAAAACCGGTACCGAACTAAACCAAATTCAGGACCGAACTGATCCCATTAGTTTGGTCCAGTCCGATTCAGTTTACCGGTTCACCGGTTTTTTTTTTTACACCCTTGTCCAACAAATAAATTACCACCACCTTTGTTAATTGTTATTTTGAATCACAGTAATTAATATGATTTATTCTTAAGTAGCATCAATCAATATAATTTATATTGAAGATAATAAACTCGTTTGTTTTTACAAATAAGTTGAGATGAATTGTGATTAAAATTGAAAATTGAATAAAATATTATTAGAATATATATTTTAATATTATTTTTATTTTAAGATTTGAAAATGTTGAATTGTTTATTTTATTTTTTGTAAAAATTTAAAAAAATTAGAAAAAATCTTGTTGTAAACGATTCTGCGCACCAGTATGTACACATATCCAATGTGATTAGTTAGAAAGTCAAATTTTAATTAAAATAGTTTCAATTTGAATTTTGAATATGAATGCAACAATATTGATACACAAATCGGTATGCGAATTCACTTATATATAACAAAACTCAAAAATTTATAATGATAAAATAAGTTGAGATGATTGTCTACAATAGCTTGGTTCTTGCAAGTATGATAGTAAATAAATCACTCGATGAGAGAAAACAAATGATCAATGAGAGCCTCTTCGAACAAGACATGGTGTAAATATGGATTTGGACCCTTCAATAAAACACAACCACGTCAATCTTTTTATTTTATTACCGTAACCGCAACTTCAACCAAGCAAATGAAAAGCGTGTGGAAACTAAAGCCAGTCAAGCTCTTTCCCCTTCGCTCTCAACCTCTTTCTCTCCCTCCCATAGTTCTCTCTCTCCTCAAGCGTGTTGTTCAAGCTCTCTCCCCCTTCACTCAATTCTTGTGAGTTGTGATGCTGCAATTTCATTTCGAAACTCTAGCAACTTTTTTTTCATTGGAAAAGTCTAAATGAAGGCAAGATGGGGACGGATTGTGCACCAATATACTATTTAATAAAAGAGTTTTGCTACATACAAGTAAAGTCGTGTACTAATTTACGTATCAATACTGATTCCTTCATATTCAAAATTTAAATTAGCATTGTTTTCAATAAAATCTACTTTTTAACTAATCACATTAGATTGGTGCATATATTAGTATGCAATTATACCTCAACTAGATTTTTCCTTAATAAAACGGTACGTTTTTATTTTAAAGAAGTGAATTGAGTTTTGGGCGGCAAAAAAATTCCGTGTTCTTCTTCTCTGTGCTCTCTCTCTCTCTCTCTCTCTCTCTCTCTCTCTCTCTCTCTCTCTCTCTCTCTCTCTCTCTCTCTCTCTCTCTCTCTCTCTCTCTCTCTCTCCATGAATAGGTGAATTCCAAGTAAAAATTAACGGAACAATATATATTCCTCCCCTCCTGATGCTCTTCCACGTACTTTGCAGATCACTAAGTTTTTTCATGGAGCAGCTTCATTAGAAAATATTAATGCTGACCAGCGAAAAAAAAAAAGGGCCCTCCAGCAAAACTTCAGTTTTCTCCTCCTCCTTCCTCCTCCTTCTGCACTAGGAAATGAGGTTACAGTGAGTGCAGGTGGGTTTATCAATATGAGGATTGGCCTTGAAACACTTTTCTAAAGAATGACCCGATATTTTGCAAAAAGAGCAAAATAATTTATCGCGCCTAGGAGGGCCAAAATGCTTGGTGGTATCTCGATGAAGAGGAAAGTGGGATTTGGTGGCCATGGCAAGTGTGTCATGAAGGTTAAGAGAGATGTTCGAGATCTGTTTGCGCTTCTCCTCTTGCTGAACGAGAGCATAAACTTCGCTTAAGGTTGGGGTGGGTTTGAGAAGGATAATCTGAGCTTTAATGTTGGTGAAGGAATCATTAAGTCCCATAAGGAATTTCATCATCCAATCACGTTGTTGATTGTCAATGACAGGTTTCATGGCACCACATGTACAAGAAGGTATGGTTTCAAAATTAATGAGTTCATCAAATAAACTCTTCAATTTGGAAAAATAGAGACTAACAGAATCATCACCCTGAATTAAAGAATGTATGGACTGTTTTAATTCATAAATCCGGGGGCCATTATTTTGGGCAAAACGTTGTTCTAACTCAAGCCACAAGACATGAGCAGTATCAACATATACCACACTATTTTTGATTTCAAGAGACATGGAGTTTTGAAGACAAGTCACAACCATATCATTACATTCAAGCCATGGTTCTAATAGAGCAGAGTTCGGGTCAATGGGTTCAAGAATTGTACTGTCGATGAAACCGAGTTTCCTCTTGATTCGGAGAGAGCGACGGATGTTGCGGGCCCAAGAATGGTAGTTGTCTGCAGTAAGAAGGTGAGTGGTGAGGAGGGTTCCAGGGCCATCGTTCTGGTTAAGGAAATAGGGGCTGGATGGATCTTTAGGGTTCATGGAGAGAGGGGAGGAATGGATTTCGGAATCGGCACCGTGAGACTTAGTGTTCTCAGAGGATTCAGTGTTTTCAGATGATTCAGTGTTTTCAGAGGCCATGGATGGCTCTTGATACCATAACAGTTTTGAAGGAATGGAGAATCGAAGAGAAAGCTTCCATAGGAAGAATGGATTTCAATATATTCAGTAAAGTTACAATGTACAGTACCATCTATATAATGAGAACAGAAAGGAGAAAAAAGGAATAAAATCTACCTAATTGATACACGTAGGCTAAGACTAAGTAACAGAGTTTGCAACTTATTTTATTCTAGAAACATCTTGCCTTTGCTGACTGGAGGGCTCTGAGCTGGCCTGTATGGATGAACTGGAGTGCTGCCGTGTGTTCTCTAACAGGGCAAGCCCTTCAACCGCAATTTACTTAGCGAATCCTCATTCTTTTTGGCGCACTCCTCTTCTGCCCCAACAAGCTCATCTTGACTATCGTATACAAACCTCGCATGTTTTCCTTCAAACTAGGGAACAATTCTCTTCTCATTACTACCATACACCAACTTCATCAGAAAATTAAGTTGGTGGTCAAACACTCTGCATCGTTGAACCATGGAGGATCCGGTCGTACATAATGAAACTAACTATGAAGCTTTTTTTTTTTAACTTTATTTATATATTCATCTTCTTGTTCTTTTCCTTTACAATCATCACCAGACAACTTAAAATCACCTACTCACCCAGTTGGATCTTGGATTTTAGCCTTTCAGGTTACTGAAGCAGTATAGTTGAAGTACTTTGCAACACACCATGGCAAGATTATTAGGATCTTCATCCTGCTTCGATGAATCAACACATTCATGCATATATGGGGGATGGGGGTATTCATATTTTTCCTTGATAAACCTCTTTTTTATGCTTTGAGAGGTCTAAATTTACTGCTTCTAAAACCCTTTAACTTGCCTCTTTTTTTCTTTTCTTTTCTTTTTCTTTTTTTCTTTTTTTTTTTTTTTACGAGGAGGAGAAAGGCAAGGTAGACATCTTTTTCTTCCATGCAGTTCTGCCTTTAACAATCTCTTCATGACTTCCACGCTCACCTTGAGTTTACAGGAGATGTGTATACCTTAATGGTGCCTTCTCAAAGGAGTCTGTAAGTCCATTATTTTCGAGAATTTATAATGTAAGAGAAAATCCATTGAATATATTAATGTCATTGGTTTGTTTCAATCCATCTTTCAGAACTCCATCATCATCAGAGCAGTATCGAAAGGGAAACCCAGGGACAAACGAGATGCATTCGCATCCGTGTGGACTGGCGAAATATCTTGGCTCTCCAATCAGTTGTAGTTTCTGTTGTTCCTTCTCTCTTGTTTCTCTTACGAAAATAGAGTGTGAAGATGGGAAAAGAGACAGAGGGGAGACAAAAATGGCTTCTCTTCTTTTCTTTCTTGCTTTGAATGGAGAACAGGGGAGTCGATTAGAGTTTCTTCTTTTCTCTTCCTATTATTCTTTCTTTATTCTTTTACAAAATAATATTGGCAGCAGGTCATGTCATTTTGTTGTGCGGATTTGTCTGCAAAATGCTTGTATGTAGAAGAGCCCTTTTTCATTTCTTCCTGCACTTCTGATTCCCAATTCCTAAATTCACATCCTATTGAATTAATTTACTTGTGTGGTAAGAAAATCCTTTTGCATTCTATGCTAAGAAGTTTCAGGCTGATGGAAGAGAGAGAGAGAGCTGTTGTGGAGAAAGAGAGTTTGCTGAGAGAGAGAGCTTGTGGGGAGAGAGAGTTTGTTGAGAGTAAGGGAAGAGATAGCATGCGGACAAAGAGAGATTGCTGAGAGTGAGGCTAGACAGAGTTATTCGCATGGTTTATCTATCTTCATATACAAAATCAAATTAAGAAAAATTACTACATTGAATTATATATTTTTTAAGAAATAATAATAAAATATTAATTATTTTATGAATTATTTTTATAAATCTGGATGGTCTATTTTATGCATAAGATGGTCTAATAAATTCAAATCAAATTCCATTACTAAGTCCAATAAATTTCATACAAATTCACAATTAATATAATGTAATTACATACAAATTCAACTACCAATCAAAATAAATTTCATACAAGGATACCATTCTAGGTTTTGAGCCAAGCTGTGGGTAGTGTTTCTAAAATGTTGGTGTCGAAGAGGGCAAAGAGAGCAACGAGAAAAAACTTTTGAGAGAGTTCCAACAAATACAAGAGAGAGCTCCATCGGATAGAGAGAAAAAAAAATGTTTAGGGAGTGAAAAGCGTTTTTTCAAACTTGAAGAATCACTGTTCATAACTCTTCAAAAATTTAGATATGCATAAGTCAATGTAGATAAATTTAAATGCATTATTTAAATTTAAAAATAAAGATAAAGATGAATAAGTCAATCTTGGTGAGAGAAAGACGTTAGTTTTATTAGGCATCTGGTTCTACAGTAATGTTATGAGATCATTGACGTGTCTGTCTCTTATCCGAGGGTGTAAAACTCATATTTTCACCTCATCCAATTGACACGTGGCATATTAATGCCACATTATAATTATTCCATTAGTTTTTTAATTAAAATTAGTAAAACCATCTAATTGCGATATTTTTTATAGTTTGAAATTTTGATATTGGGTTGTAAAAGCATGAATATTTGAGTGAGTTTTTAGCAATCTTATATAATATATCACACATTTGTTGATGTGAGCTGGACAAGAATATATCACACATTATTTAATCGAAATTAAATATTTCTTGAATCTCAAAATCAATTTAAAAATAAATAAGTTGGACAAGAATATAAATTATAACTTATATTTTAATAAAATTAAAATTAAAAAAATATTTTTCTGTCTGCGTATCCATGCAAGTTTTGTATATTTAAAAAAAAAATTGATATTCATATTAAAGAAAATTTTTGATAAGGATATTTATATAAAAGAATTATATTTTTAACAATAAATTTTAAGCATTTGCACACCTATGCAACATTATTAAATAAAAGAAAATAGAGAATTCCAATAAACCGGTTCGTCCAAGCATCCTCATATAACAGCATGCCAATAGTGGAGGGACACCTAGACATTCCATCATAATTATTGTAAACCAGCACTACATGGAATACTCGGCTACTACAAAAGAGACACAGCCCCTATGCAAGCCCTTCCCTTTTGCAAGAGACAGCCCCTCCCCTTCGCCCACCTTCAAATCAACACCAACCCCTTCACAGCCCATCGAATCATGACGAAACCCCTTCGAAGACCCATCCCTTCACAGCTTGCAACCCTCTGATTCAACCCTCTAATTCTGGACTTTTATTATTGACCAATGACCATGGCTTGAGCAGATATATGGAGAGTTAAGTGGCAGTTGTAGTAGAAGTTTGAGGAGGTTTAAGGAGCTATAAGGGAGAGGATCTCCTACTTCTCTTTGAAGCAACAATTAATATATTTTTGTATAACTGAAAGTGGAGGGACAACTAGGCCTGTGATGGATTTAACGTAATCTTTGTGTTGGTGATGCAAACTAGCTTGGTCCCATGGTTTATGGTACCTCCAATTCTGAAAAGTTTAATAGAGTAGCGAGTGTGGTCATGGGTTCAAGTCCCTTAACTTATGTGAGTTGCTTACCAAATCAAACTGACAAAAAAAAAAACAAAAAAAAAGATTAAGGTTTTATGTTGCAGATTGAGAATGATGAAGATGACGTCCCTCCCATCTTTCCAATGATCTTCTTTTTTTGATCTCTTATGTATTTAAAATGGTGTATACGAGCCTCAGAAAGTCAGAGGCAAAGAGACGGTGGCAGGCTTGGTGGATGTGCAAAGAGACAGACTTGAGAACTTGGAGACGAATATGAAAATAGGAAGAGAGCTTGGAAGACGGCAACACCAAGGCCACTGGACTCAACCATGAACAACTGTCTGTTCGTGACCAACTATGGTTGGTGACAGATAGACCAGGGGCAGTGGACTACGCTTGTGTAGTGGGCAACGAAAATAACGAAAATATTCAAGGAAATCAACACAGCCTAGGCAAAACCTGGAGTAATCGGTTTGGGCGAAATCGGCCAAGGAGGAGAACAATGGACTGGTGGTGGTGGATGCTAGCAGTGGAGGTATGCTCGGTTTTGGTTCTGGACGCACAGGGTTGGGGTCGAGGTCGGGCTAAGCTAAAGTAGAGTGAAGTTCTCTCAACTAAAGTGTGAATCAATTCGTATCCCATGTGCACGAGTCTAGTATGATTGTGATGTGATTTCTAAAGTGGCAACTTGTAAGTGGTGTAAGTGGAGGGCTGTTATTCCTTTAAAATCAGACCGACCACTTAGAAGCGGCTTTGTAAAAAAATAAACAGAACCTGTTGATTTTGTAATTGGGAAAAGAGAACTCCTACGGGCCGGTCCGTCTAAGGATCCTCAAAAAACAGCCAGTGAATTATTACATGACACGTAGACCATCCACCACAATTCTTGTGAACCAGCACCACATGGAAAATCAATTCCATGCTGCAAAATCACACCGTGACGGATCCCTCCATTCTCATCCCCCATTCGGCGAGACACCCCCTCCCTGAAAACCCACCGCGTTGCTCGTTGCCCAGCCACTTACCCGTCGCAAGTCTGGAGCCACTTCTCTATCGTAACTCGCAGCCCCTTCCCCGTCGCAGCACAGCCCCGACACACTCATCCCGCACAATGCTCAACACAGACGACAACATGGCTCAACCCAGACGGTAATGGAGACCCAGACCGTGACGACGCTCAACCCAGATGGTGTATTTCTCATCATTCTCTCTCGGTAATCTCTCTCTCCGTCTTTCAAATTTCTGTGTGGTCGATCTATTTTATTAGTTTTTGTATTTATCTTCTTTCCTATAGGATGTCTCTTCTTAATCTCGTTTCAAGAAGTTCAAGTTATCAATTTTACCTTTTGACATGAAGCCCTAATTAGCATGCCGATTATTGGTACCTAATGGCACCTGAAAGTTTTTTCCTGAGTAAGAAGTGGACGGTGAAAGGGTCAAAGAAATCATCAGCAACAGAGAGAGGGCATCCACCAGACCAAACCCCCTCTACGCCTCTTCTCCCAAATGAGTGTGAAAGGAGCCCTAACTGAAAGTTTTTTGAACCATATAATTTCTTAAAGATCTTGAGATGAAAAAATGCTGATGAGGGTAAGGTTTGAACCATATAATTTGAAAGTAATTTTGGTGAGTAATGGAAATTCACAAGATAAAGATCCTGATTCAAGAACACCGTTTCTTAGAATAATGTGATGAAACTTATTTTTTTTAATGGAGGAAAAAAAGTCAAAAGAATAAAAGAAATTTGAAGTGTTTGTAGTGGCATTGTGACAAACCGTGTTCTTTTGGCTTCTTGGTAGAGAGATGGCGAAGATGGGATATGTTCTACTTTTTATTCTTAACTGCAAAATGGTTCGTTGATCTATATAATAGAAAATCCTATAATTATTAGAACTGAAACTGAGCTCGGGGAACTGAGATAATGGCGGTAGGACTGAGTTTCGTCTTGGGCGGCGGTCTTGGTGGCGGTGCAGAGAGATGCACTAGTGTCGGCGTTTGAATATGAAAAATAAAATCAAGAAAAATTAGAACGGTAAAACACGGTTTTTGTGATGGAGAAGATGTGATTGTGTGTGAGGAGGTCTAACTGCTTTAACGTGTTTTTACTTATGTGTCACCTTGTAAATAGAGGCCTATTTTTTAGATTTAGATGGACCGCTCCGCAGCGGAACTGTTGGGAAAAAGCCCGAGCAAAGACACTCTTCAAAACCCAAAGCTACACTCTCCCTCATTTTCTCGCCTCCCAATATTTTCTGATTGGATCACCTTTTTTTTTTTTTTTTTATTGGCTTTTCCTTTCCCTTACTACACTTTCACACAGACCACAGGTACAAAGTTTTCCCACCATCCAAACCGTGGGCGAATCCTCTACTCATCCATGGCGCCTCACAAGAAATCTAAGAAAAGCAAAAGGGAACTAAAAAAATTGAAGAAACGCAAAAACGTAAATGGTGTGGTTCCCGTAGAACCCAAAACCATTGAATCCGACTGGTGGGACGCTTTCTGGCACAAGAACTCTTCAACCCAAGGTTTCATCTTGCTCTCACTCACTCTCTCCTTTCTTTCTGATCGCTGCGTTTTAGAGGTAAATTTATGTTTTTTTGATCGTGATTTTGTTCATATATGATGGTTTTTACGGTTTTATATTTTGATAACTGGTGTGACGAACTCAGATATGCGGGTTTTGGTCGGTCTGAGAATTTCCAAAAATTGCAGAATTTTTTTAACAAAAAATAAAATAAAATTCATTCGTATTAGATGCAGAAACCACATTTCAGAATGCCATAGGTGAACCACGCTCAAATACAATTCAACAAATAGCACTCCTACCATAAACACAGACTCAAAACAGACATAAAAGATTAGCCCATATATCCTAACGTAGCTGGCTTGCTTTTTTATTTTTTCTTTGAAAGTGAAATCTGATCTCATTAATCAAGCTGAACACAGCTCAGATGTTACAATCGACTGAATGCAAAGAGGGCATTCTTCAATGTCGTATACATCCTCAGTTAAACTTAAAGCAGATTTTGCTAACTGGTGTGCAGCTTTGTTAGCTTCTCAATAGGCATGTGAAGCTTCCCAGCTGCCTATGCTTGCCATTATGTGTTTTGCATCTTCAATTAACAGGCCTCCCAAACTCCAGTCCGTTTCTTGTCCATGAAGCTGGTTAATTACTTGTTTAGAGTCCCCTTCTATGTTGATTTGTCTAAGACCCAGCTCTTTGCGAAATATGGTTGCCACCAAAAACCCATGTGCTTCAGCATCAAAAGCTCTTCTTGCTAGTGGTGTAGTTGCCCTTAGTGCTCCAATGACATAGCCTTGGTGATCCCTGACTAGAACTCCCAGTCCCATTCTGCCTGTTTCTACTTTTAGAGCTGCATCCCAATTGACTTTGTATGCTCCTTTTGCTGGTTTTAGCCAAGTTTGCCTCGTCTGGACAGGTTTGCTTCTTTGTAAGCGAGTACTTCTATTTTAGCTCCTTGAGAAAGGTGGGCTGGGTGCTTAAAGTCTTTGCCATGTAGTAAGTCATTTCTCCTAGACCAAATTCCCCTCATCATGACTATTGTTTCCTCGAGTTCACTTGGATCAAGCTTCTGAACCAGCATAGCCCAGATGTTGAAGAAGAGGTCACTGTGGAAGGACATTTTTTGGACCTTGATGCATCCTTAAATCCACACGTCCCTAGCTGCTGCGCAACCCCATAGGAGATGGCCTGATGTCTCAAGTTTTGTCTTGCATATAGGACACACATTAGCTTCCACAATTTTTCTTCTCTTCAGGTTTGCTAGGGCGGGGAGTGCTTCACTAGATGCCCTCCAAATGAAGTGCTTGACTGCTGGGGCTACTTTCATTTTCCAAAGACTCTTCCACACTACTGTATCCATGGGCCTGCTCGAGTTCTCCCCTTCTGCTTCAACCTCTAGTTGCCTCCGATGGTGATATCCACTTTTTACAGTATATTGCCCATTTGTAGTGTATTGCCAGGTCAATTTGTCTTCCTTGCCTCCAATACTGATGGGGATCAATTTTATGACCTTTATCTCGATTCCGAGAACATTTACAGTAGGAGGCCCTCATTCCACCTTCTCTGCCTTGGGTCATTTATATCACAAACTTTTTCACACTAGCAGTTATCAGCTCTTGGGTAAGTCACTCGAAATAAGGGTAGGGAGGGTATCCATTTTTCAGACCATAGGTTGATTCTGCGTACATTTCCAACCCTCCACATTAGGCCTGTTTTGAGACCAGGCATACCGGCAAGGATGCTTCTCCATGCATATGAGGGGCCCGAGCCTAGTTTGGCATTCAATAGATTTCCTGAAGGGAAGTATTTCTGTTTAAACACTCTTGATACAAGGGGTGAAGCATCCTCCAGCTTTGCTTGGCAAGCATAGCCAGGTTGAAGTTTCGGAAGTCCCTGATACCGAGGCCTCCTGACTCTTTTGCTGAACTTAGTTGATCCCAAGAAATCCATTGAATTTTTGAAGAATCCTCATTGTATCCCCACCAAAACTTCCTTAATAGTTGGTTGAGCTTTTGAGTGATGGTATTTGGAAGTAAAAACATTCCCATTGAGTAAGTGGGGATGGCTTGGAGCACTGCTTTGAGAAGGATTTCTTTGCCTGCAGTAGAGTGTTGGTTTGTTTTCCAATTCACCACTCGAGACCATGTTCTGTCTATGAGAGAGTGAAAGGCTACTGCTTTTGTTCTTCCCAAACTGTGGGAAGGCCTAGATATTTCTCAAAAGTTCCTGTGGACTTTATGCCAGCTAGTTGTAAGATCTGTTTTTGTACCTCTTTTTGTGTACTCTTGCTGAAAAAAACTGAGGATTTGTCCTTATTAAGAACTTGGCCCGCCCAAGGCTTGCTCACATAACTCCAAGATATCGATGACTTTTGAGAGCTCCTTAGGTGAAGCTTGGCTGAAGAGTAAGCTGTCATCTACAAAGAACAGATGAATCACTTTGGTAGGGCCTTCCAACTGGGGCACTAGTGATTTATCCCATCTCTTCAGCTTTATACAACATAGCTGATAAGGCTTCTTCTGCACACAGAATAAAAATGTAAGGGGAAATTGAATCCCCCTGTCGAATGCCTCTAGATGGTTTAAAGCTCTGTTGAGGTTCTCCATTCACCAGGATTGAGTATGACACAGAGTTAATGCATCTCAGGACCAGGTCAACCCAGTGGTGAGGGAAACCTAATTTGATCATCACAGCTTTCACAAATAGCCACTCCACCCTGTCATATGCCTTGCTCATATCCAATTTGAGTACCATAAACCCTTTCTTCCCTTTCATCTTCAATGTCATTGAGTGGAGCACCTCATAAGCTACAAGGGTATTGTTTGAGATGAGCCTTCCAGGCACAAAGGCGCTTTGGTTCACTGATATGAGCTAAGGAAGGATCATTTTCATTCTGTTTGCCAGTGTTTTTTAAACCAGTTTGTACTGTACATTGCACAGGCTTATAGGCCTGAATTCAGATACCTTCATTGGGTTTTTAACCTTTGGGATGAGGGTTATGAATGTATCATTCACCTCACTAATAGAGCCCCTCTGATTTAGGACTTGCAACACAAACCTGCACACTTCTCTTCCCACCACATCTCAATTTTTCTGGTAGAATTGAGCAGGAAAACCATCAGGGCCAGGGGACCCTAGTGGATTCATTTGGAACATTGCCACTTTTACCTCCTCTTTACTGAATGGTTTCACTAGACAGGCCTCCATCTCAGTTGTGACTTTTGGTTTAAGTGCATCCAGGCAGGAATCAATGTTAGTAGGCAATGAAGTATTGAAAAGTGATGAGAGAGAACCTATGAACATGGCACCAATCTCCCCTTGCTCGTTAGCTAATCTTCCATTTGCATCAGTTATGGACTTGATGGAGTTTGCCCTTCTCCTTTGGGTTGCTTGCATGTGAAAATAGTTGGTATTTTTGTCTCCATGTCTCAGCCAGTGTTGCTTTTCATGTTGTCTCCATTTCATGTCATTCTCTGCAAGGGATACCTCAGCTTCCCTTTGCATTTCCTGCATGTGTGCTAAGTGGCTTCCATCTCCTGTATCTTGCAGGTGGCTGATTTTAGCCCAGATTCGAGCAGGACCCTGCTGTTCTTGCTGAGTTATGTCATGCTTCCACGAGGTGAGCCCCTTTTGACAGTGTTTAAGCTTCTTCCTCATAGTTCCAGCCAAGTTGTCTCCCATTGCCACCTTGTTCCAAGCTTCCTCTATCACAGCACCACTGCCCTCTTTGACTTCCCAGGCTGCCTCATACCTGAACACCCTTTGTCTCATGTTCCTCCCTCTAGCATGATGAGTTATGCCAATATTGAGGGATGAATGGTCAGATTTTACAGCTGCCAGCACATTGCAGGAAGCTAAGTTGAAGAGGTCCAACCATTCTTTGTTAGCCATAGCCCTGTCTATTTTCTCCTTTGTGAATCCCCTCCCACTTCTATCATTCAATCAAGTGAATCTTTGTCCTGAACATGGTATGTCTCTGATGCCACAATGTTCTGTTGCCAGCCTTCACATCTCAATTTTCCTGTAGGGTCTACTGGGACCTCCAGCTTTTTCTTTTTGATGTAGTATTTTGTTGAAGTCGCCTGCACACAACCAAGGGAGTTTTGGTTCAGGTTTAAGCATCTTGAGAAGCTCCCAGCTACCTTTTCTTTTCACTGTGTCGGGGTGCCCAAAAAAACCAGTGAATTGCCAGGGGTTACTAGCATCATTGTCTATGATCATAGCACTTATATGCCAACGAGTGTAGTTAATAACTTTGACCCTTCCACCCCCCCTTCCATAGTAGAGCAATACCACCACTTAGGCCCACACTTTCTAGATCAATACAGCCATCAGATTTTAAGGATCTCCTCACTTCTTCCATTTTAATTTTATTGCATTTAGTTTCCACAAGGAAAACTAAGTTGGGTCACTTCTCCTTAGTTTAACCTTCTAAGGATTCGAATTGTGCGAGGGTTCCCAAACCCTCGACAATTCCAAATTAAGAGACTCATTTGGAGGGGCAGCGCTGGAAACCAGCCACTGCCATGTGTTCTTGATTCTCAAACCCAACATCATTGTTCTTGGTCTTTTTTGATAAGAGAGCCCCCTCCTTTCCACCTCTCATCCCTCTCCTTTTTGATCCAGCTTCTTGTTGGATGTTTGTGACATCACTTAAAGTAGTGCTGGGATTAACCTTTCCCCTAGCCTTTCTCTTCCATCTACCACCTCTATTACTTTCACCTTGCTCATTACTAAGGGGTGTAGAGACCATATCAGTAGTATTGGGGTTCTGTATGGGCAAGGGGTCTTGGCTTTTTGTGGTGTCATTTATGGCCTCAGGATGTTGTCTCCCCTCCCTTTGACTGGTAGTTTGAGAATTGCTAGTTGTTGTGAACATTACTTTAGATGCACGGCTATCTCCCTGGACATTATCCAAGTCCAAATCCATCATACAGACTGAACTTTTGGGCCTGTCATTACTGTCTCCTGGATGAATTTGTTATCCTTATTATTGCTCACCTCCTCAACGCCACTCAGCTTTTGTCCCCTAGTCATAGTTACTTGATTGCAAAAGGGTTCAAAAGGCTCTTGCTCATTGTTTACCCCACACACATAGTTCTTTGTACCTGAATAGCAGTCTGCTTTCCTCGTGGGTTTAGTATGCTCAAACTCTCCCTCTTCACTCTACCAGATCTGAGCCATTGTCGTTCTGAAGGCTTCATTGTTGACCCCTTTCTCAGAGAGAACTCTGCCAATGACACAGTGCTTTCCTTGAGCAGAGTCATCTTTTGGCCCTTCAGACTGGATCTGGATAACAGAAGTTTCTTCATTTGACAAATGGAGCTGTTCCCACGTTTAGTTAAATCTTCCACCATCGTCGCAGACAAAGTTGCACCCTCACAGCCAGTGAGACCATGCCATTTGTCGAAAAACAACAGCACTAACCCTACTCAGACTTGAGAGAGAAGAGAGGCACTTTTTTCGTAGCTAGCTTGCTGATCTAAGCAGACTTCTACATTGAAATTGGAAAGTCTACACTAACAAATACTGAAATGACTCGCTAACCAAACACGTTAAGCCTATAAGATCTTTTTTCTTTTCTTTTTTCTTGAATTATTCACAAAAGACCCTATTTTTAGAGATTCTTTTTGCTGATGATGGACTTGTGAGTGTGCGGGATGACTCCACCTCCATCACCTCCATCAATAGTTTCTCTGATCAGCGTGTTGAGCTCCTCCTCTCCTCTGATTGCCAGCTTCAAATGCCTGGGTGTCATTCTCTTTACCTCCAAATCTTTGCTTGCATTTCCAGCCAGCTCAAGCACCTCTGCAGTCAGGTACTCCAGAATTGAAGCCAAGTAAACAGCAGCAGTTGCCCCAACACAGCCATTCACAGAGATCCTCCTTTTCAGTTGCTGATGAATCCAACCCACAGGAAACTGACTTCTGGACGGGAAGACTTGGAAACAGGTCCTTTCTTGTCCTTGTTAGCTGCAGTGGTCTTGACTGCCAATTGGCCCTTCCCTCCTTTCCCCGGCATTGCTTACCTGAGAGTGTTGGAGAGGGAAGAGGTGAAAATTGCAGCATTAAATGGTGGCATTTGAATGTGAGTTTGGGTTCCTAAGTACCGATAAAATTTGCAACCTAGGCAGAATTAGGTTTGGTTCTGAAATATTGTTTTGAATTTTGTATTTGTGAATCAAAATCCATGATAATTGCTGGTGTGCTGTCATTGTTGTTTCTTTTCTGTTCATGTATGTGTAGACGCTTTCTGAATTCTTAGCTGAGTGATTGTGATCAGAGCTGAGATTTTGTAATGAGTCTCTATCATATAACTCATTCCTGCAGGTTGTTTGGTGCCCAATGATGAAGCTGAAGGCTTCAAGTATTTCTTCAGAGTTTCAAAGAAGACTTTTGGATACATCTGTTCTCTTGTAAGAGAAGATCTTATATCGAGGCCACCATCGGGGCTGATCAACATTGAGGGAAGGCTTCTTAGCGTTGAAAAACAGGTTGCGATTGCCTTGAGAAGGTTGGCATCTGGTGAGTCCCAAGTGTCAGTTGGGGCTGCATTTGGGGTTGGCCAGTCCACTGTTTCTCAGGTGACATGGAGATTTATTGAAGCACTGGAAGAACGTGCCAAGCATCATCTGAAGTGGCCTGATTCCAATAGAATGGAGGAAATCAAGTCCAAATTTGAAGCATTCTTTGGGCTGCTGAATTGTTGTGGAGCCATTGATGCAACACACATCATCATGACCCTTCCAGCTGTACAAACCTCAGATGATTGGTGTGACCCAGAGAATAATTACAGCATGCTCTTGCAGGGAATTGTCGATCATGAAATGAGATTTCTTGATATTGTTACAGGTTGGCCAGGGGGAATGACGGTTTCTAGGCTATTGAAGTGTACTGGATTCTTCAAACTCTGTGAGGGCGGAGAGCGTTTGAACGGAAATGTAAGAACTTTATCTGGAGGAGAGGAAATTAGAGAATTTATAGTTGGCGGGGGTGGGTATCCTCTTCTTCCTTGGCTCTTAACTCCTTATGAAACTGACGGTCTCTCAGCATCCATGTCCACTTTCAATGCCATGCACGAGGCTGCAAGGTTGCTTGCAGTGAGAGCATTCTCACAGGTAAAGGGTAGTTGGAGAATTCTTAATAAGGTAATGTGGAGACCTGATAAGCGAAAATTGCCTAGCATTATCTTGGTATGTTGCTTACTGCACAATATTATAATCGACTGTGGAGATAATCTACTTCAAGATGTAGCTTTGTCTGGTCATCATGACTCGGGATATGGAGAACAGTTCTGTAAGCAAGCTGATCCATTGGGAAGGACACTGAGGGAAAAGCTGGCCAAATACTTCCACCATGGCAAAGAGAAAGCTCCATCAAAGTAATCTGTTTCCATTCTTTGCACAGTACTAGCTCAACCTCCGGAATCTGGTTTCTTGTAAAGCTTCATTTTGGCATGGGAGCAAAGACTAAGATGTTTGAAGTGCCATTTGGTTTTCTAAACATGAATTATATTAATGTTTTCCTATCTTTTTTGGGAAAATGTCGGGATCACAGATTCTTTGCATCTAGAGGATCAGTTTCGTATGGTGTGGATTAATCTCATTCTAACAACTACTGTAATTAAGTACGAGGTTTCGTATGATTAATTTAAATCATTTGAGAATCATCCAGTTCCCAGTTGATCACATGACCACTGTCAGTAAGATAACTGCAGTCCTACACTCTTGGGGTTTCTTTGTTGTGTTTCGGCATGCGAGCCGTGCGAGTTAAAACCTATATTGAGAGAGAGAGAGAGAGAGAGAGAGAGAAGTCTTGCCAATTAGATTTGTCAAAAAGCTTCTCTAGTCTAGAAATTGATCATTCGAGGCTGCCTAGCTGCAGACACTCATCCAAGTATCAATTCAATGAACTCATTGCACAGGAAAACTTTGGTAACCTTGAAGAAGATGGGTTTTCCAACACCCAAGTTAGTTCTACAGGATAGAAAAATGGGGTGGGGCGAATCATGCTCCATAAGAGCAGAATCCGTAAAATTATATGATTCTGAAATTTACAGCAGGATCTCTGAGACAAAGAAGACGATTCTGTCTACAAAACAAAGAAAAACATGTGGGTCTGACATCTCAATGAATGAAACTCTATAGGGAATGAAACTAATATCTCAATTATTCATCCTCAATATATGCAGAATAATTTTAACTGCTTCAATCGCCATTGGTTGGAGGTCGGACACACGCACAAAAGGTCGTTTTCTTTCTCTTCTGGTTGGTTCTTAGCCCACCATAGAGATAATCTCGCAGGAGAACTTTAGGTTTTCGGTCAGTGATTCTTGTTTTCCCTTGCGTTTCCTTCTCGTCATCAAGCTTCAGCAGAAGAAACTGTACTTTCTGCACCTCCAACTGCAACTGGCCAATTTTTTCAGACCCTCTTTGTGCTTCGTCAGAAAATTTTCTCCTGGCATTCACACTCTCATCTGAGTCTAGTGCAGAAACTCCATCAAAAGACAAGGAACTACTTTCTACTGTCTTGATCAATTTGCGATTTACATCAAACAACTTGGTGATGGATTCCTCAGCTTCACCCAGCTGCCCCTTGATTGTATCACATTGAACACCTTTATCCTTCCTACTTTTCTCAGTATTCTCTACCTTCCTCTTTAAATCTTCCACTGTGATTTGAAGGTTTGTCAACTTTTGTGCATCAGAATCAAGTCTTTCTAAAATCTTCCTCTTATTCCCTCTCTGACGGGGCTCAGTGAGTCTCCCAGATATTTCTAACTTGTCCACAGCCAGCTCCTTCTCGAGTAATGACTCTGAAGGGGTGCGTGCAGGTTTGTGCTCCTTGACTGGTTCAATCTGATTGTGGGGTTGTGCCGTAGCCCCCTTCTGACCCTTGCCAACCATGGGGTCAATGCTGCCATCCCGGTCAGTGGTTTCCCATAACTCAAGCATCTGATCAGCCTCTGCAGTTTCTCTCCTGCTTATACCATAAGATGAACACTCTGATATCTGATCAAGCATGATGTCTTTAGTCAGAACTTCATTTCTTGCATCAGAAACCTCCCGTGTCTGCATCCCCTGACTGGGACCATTACCATGCACCCTTTTCCCTTCAGGTTGGTGTGGAGTAACATGCTTCCTTGCTTGAACATTTTCTTGACGAGAGTGACTCTGAAGTTTCAACTCTTCAATTTCCCTCATTGCAGCCTCTAGCTTGCCATTAGCATTTAGTTGTTCCAGCATCGCAAGCCTTTCCATTTCCACCACTGCCTTCTCAATAGCTTCCACCCTCCTTTGCAAATCCTGCAAATCTGAAAATTCGTCTGGCACCATGGTAATTCCATTTTCATCCATATGTTGATAGATTTCAGCATGTGGGCGAGTCACCAAAAGAACATCCTACAGACAAGTAGAAAATAAGCAGTGGGGTTAGGATTTTCCCTCGGTGGATGTTGAATTTAAATAGATTAATAAATAATAAATTACAATATTTGAATTCTTTTCAAAAAACAAATAAGAACTCTCTTAAATCAACTTCAAAAAAAATCTATTCTCTACTAGTTTGCATCATTCACGAGACATGGTTCACTATTAAACAACCAAATATCAAGAAATTAGTTACTCAAAAACTAAATATTAAAGTCCAAAAAGAATCAATTTCAGCTATCTATAGTAAATATAATTTCAATTAAACTAAATAAATCGTGAAAGGAAAATTACGCTATACTATAACTGGGTGGTGCCAAAGGTAGTGACAATGCGATTTCTAATAAGAGACTTGGTGAAAGACAGGCAATTATGCATTTGTACATTTTCATCATATGCTTAACACAATAGGCAAGTCTGCCATGACTATGAACCATTGTTTGATGAACAATCAAATAAATGAATCTCAGTTTAGAAAATCTTAGAAATTTTTTCTGGAAAAGTTTTAAAAAATAATTAAAGTTTCCCACTAAGACTTTTTGCCCTTGCTAATTCTTCTCCAGCGACTGCACATGAAAGAGATGGGGGACCTAAATTGCAAGGAGAGCTTTTTTTTTTTTTTTTTTTTTTTTTAAGAGAAGTACTGATAAAAAATTGCTTCAGTGCCTTCACAAAATCGTTTCAAAATCTATCATATACTTGATATATGCCCCCAGACCTCCACAAATTTCAGTGGGGCCAATTATCCCCCACTCAGCACGATGTGGCTCCTCACTAAAAATAACCAATGAACATTATAAGACGCAAAACCACAAGGCAGAGTTGGAGACAAATTTAACATTGAACATTAGATGAGCCCCAAAACCTCATGGTATAGTTGGGGGCAAAGGGAAGAAAAAGGGCAAAAAAAAAAAAAAATTCCACTGTGTGATAAATTGTCCCCTACATGCTAAACCCAAAAGAATTTAAAGAGATAAAAAAAAAAAAAGAAAAAAAAAAGATCCAGCTTACTTTTAAAGGTTTTTGCATGATTAAACACACATAAGAAGCAGCTGCATAGAGCCCTGGCAAACTTGTATATTTTCAAGCATTAATTCTACAAATATTCTAAGCTAATCATTGAGCAGAGATGGGAAAGTAAAAGCCATGCTAGTGGAATGTCCAATTGTAGCTTTAAGAACTAAACATGTGACAATAGATAAAATTGGGTGAAGATCAATCCAGTTCTGCCAATGCAAATAGTATGTAGAAAAGGATGAGGCAATAAATATAATTAAGCATTTAAGAAACAGTTAGTATCACCTTGGTCTAAAGAACTGAGTTAAGTAGTGCAGAATAGATGGAAATTACCTTTGCCTTTTCATTTTCAACTGCAGAAAGCCTACTATGAAATAGTGTATGCTTCTCCAGAGAAGATACGCTATGTTTAACAGAGATAACAGCAGGGGTATAAGCAGCCAGGTGAGCTTGTAGTCCTCTGTTTTCACCTTCCAAGGTGCTAACTCTTTCTTTCAGCAATTCAATCTCTGTATCTTTGCAATTACTCCTATTTTCAAGGCTCTCACACGCAATAGTTAGCTCATGAATCCTTCCTTCAAACAACACTTCACGGACACTGGAGATTTGCAGTTCAGCAAAAAATGCGGCAGCCTGACTCTCCCACAGTTTAATCTCCTCTGTTCCCTTTTGCATTTCAGAATTCAAGCTTTCTTCCAGCCCTTCCTTCTCACCTTCCAAGGTGCTAACTCCTTCTTTCAGCAATTCAATCTCCGTATCTTTGCAATTACTCCTATTTTCAAGGCCCTCACATGCAATAGTTAGCTCATGAATCCTTCCTTCAAACAACACTTCACGGACACTGGAGATTTGCAGTTCAGAAAAAAATGCGGCAGCGTGACTCTCCCACAGTTTAATCTCCTCTGTTCCCTTTCGCATTTCAGAATTCAAGCTTTCTTCCAGTCCTTCCTTCTCACCTTCCAAGGTGCTAACTCTTTCTTTCAGCAATTCAATCTCCCTATCTTTGCAATTACTCCTATTTTCAAGGCCCTCACATGCAATAGTTAGCTCATGAATCCTTCCTTCAAACAACACTTCACGGACACTGGAGATTTGCAGTTCAGAAAAAAATGCGGCAGCCTGACTCTCCCACAGTTTAATCTCCTCTGTTCCCTTTCGCATTTCAGAATTCAAGCTTTCTTCCAGTCCTTCCTTTTCACCTTCCAAGGTGCTAACTCTTTCTTTCAGCAATTCAATCTCCCTATCTTTGCAATTACTCCAATTTTCAAGGCTCTCAAATGCAATAGTTAGCTCATGAATCCTTCCTTCAAACAACACTTCACCGACACTGGAGATTTGCAGTTCAGCAAAAAATGCAGCAGCCTGACCCTCCCACAGTTTAATCTCCTCTATTCCCTTTCGCATTTCAGAATTGAAGCTTTCTTCCAGTCCTTCCTTTTCACCTTCCAAGGTGCTAACTCTGTCTTTCAGCAATTCAATCTCCGTATCTTTGCAATTACTCCTATTTTCAAGGCTCTCACATGCAATAGCTAGGTCATGAATCCTTCCTTCAAACAACACTTCACGGACACTGGAGATTTGCAGTTCAGCTAAAAATGTGGCAGCCTGACTCTCCCACAGTTTAATCTCCTCTGTTCCCTTTTGCATTTCAGAATTCAAGCTTTCTTCCAGTCCTTCCTTTTCACCTTCCAAGGTGCTAACTCTTTCTTTCAGCAATACAATCTCCGTATCTTTGCAATTACTCCTATTTTCAAGGCTCTCACATGCAATAGCTAGGTCATGAATCCTTCCTTCAAACAACACTTCACGGACATTGGAGATTTGCAGTTCAGCAAAAAATGCGGCAGCCTGACTCTCCCACAGTTTAATCTCCTCTGTTCCCTTTCGCATTTCAGAATTCAAACTTTCTTCCCTAATTGTGGCTGACCTAAGTTCTTCACACAGTCTGCACAGGTCAGACTCCAATTTCTGATTCACTTCACGTACACATCCCATCTCCTTACTCTGATCGTCATTATTTGCAGATAATTTCAGAATCTGCTTCTCCTGATCTTTGATTATCAATTTAGCCTCGTCATACTTGTCCTTAAGATCCTCCACTAATTTATGCAACTGTCTTTTCTCATTTGCAGTTGCACCGAATATCTGCTCTGCTTCCAAAAGCTCATTTTCTTTCCGAGACAATAGATCCTTCCCGTGTGCAATTTCAAATCTTAATTGATCACTAATAGATTTAAGTGATGCAAACTCGTTCTCAGACTCATTCAAGGACTCCTTGAGGTTTAAATTTTCCGTTTGTACATCTTCTAATTTCCCCACCATTAATCTTTCCTTCTCTTCAAGGTCATTATTGATACAACGAAGTTTATCCAGTTCTTCAGTCAGCTCTTTCAATTCTGCAAACTTTTCAGTGACCATATTATTAAAAATCAAAGAAATATTGCACTGAGACATTATTTCACCAAATAAGACCCAGTTAGCTTCTTCAAGGTCACTTTTTTCTCCCACCAAGTCAAATGCTTCCTTCATCACGGATTTTTTCTCTCCAAGCACCTTGAAATAATCTTCTTGTAAGTTCTGATTGGCTCTTTGCAAGTCCATCAACTGGCCACGCATATTCTCTGTTTCAGTTATCAACTCCTCGATTCTATGATCTCCCTCCATTACTTTCAACCTCCATTTTTCATTCATCCCCAAAAGGTTTTGGATCTCCATCTGCAACTCAGAGAACTGCTCAGACCGAATCTTGAATTCCCCAGCAAGGTTGTCCCTTTCTGTCACAACATTTACTGCATCTACTTTCAGTTGCCCCAGCAGGGTAACAAGAACTGACTTCTCAATTAGTAGCTGCTGATTTTCATCATAACTCCTAGAGATAGAATTCTGTGTCTCTTGAAGCTTGCTCAGTATGTGTCTCAGAAGTGCTTCATCTTGGTTGATCTTATTTTCAAACATATGGTCTGCGTCAATCTCAAGAGTTTTTAAAACCTGATACAGCCCCATCCTTAAATTTTTCATTTGTCCAAACAAGGACTTCAATTTCACCTGTTGTTCAAGATTTTCATGCTCTAGTTCAGAAATGAGTTTTCCCGATAATTTGGATGCCTCCAAGAGATTTTGGCACTCAATCAAAAGAGAGACGATTTTTTTTTCAAGATCATGTACACTTTTCTGCAAGATGAAGATCTCAATCTGAGCACTGAAAGTTTTGTCTTGCTGCTCTTCATATTCTTTCTTCCTGCATTGCCCTTCTTCTTCTAGGACATGGATCTGTAATTCCATGCTAGCCAACCGTTTTTCACTTGAGCTTGAAAAGCTGGCATGTTCTTGCTGTGCAGCATCCAAGGAAGCCTGCAGTTCTTCTACTTTACGAAGTGAGCATTCTCTCTCATTCTCAAGATCAGAGTGCTTGTGTTCAAGTTCTGAAAAACTTTTCTCCAGATCTTCCAGTCTTTGCTTAGTGACATCCAGCTGAGAAAACAAGCTTTCACGCTCAGTGACTAGGCCAGACTTCTCCATATCAAGCAACATATACGAATCTTCTAAGCTCTCAGATTTTATCCTCAATACTTCAAGTTCAGCATTTGCATCAAAAAGGGAATTCTCAAGAAAGTTGTTTTTCTCGGAGAGTTTCTCCAAATTTGCAGCTGTACTCTGTAATTGAGAAATCAGGGTAGCCTTCTCATCTACAAGAGCGGATTTGTCTCCCAAAAGAGTTTGGCAGGATTCTTCCAAGGTTTTGACTTTCTCTTTAACCCCTTCTAACTCGACATGCAAATCCGAGAGGGAATTCTCCAAAACAACATTTTTCTCGAGTAGTTTCTCCACGATTTCCAACTTTTCCAACAGAAGAACTTTGTCGCTGCTCTCTGCCTCACACATCTCTTTTAGTTTTGAGTTCTCAACCTGCAAGTCCTTCACAGATGACCCAAAGCACTCTGAATCATAGCCTACTGACTCCACCTGGTCCATCACAGTCAAGTGTTTCTTGTTCAGCTCATTAAGTTCTTCTCTCAGACAGTATATTTCTTGCTGAAGAGCATTTCTTTGGTCCACTCGAAGTTCAACCTCCTCTTCAAGTTTCCTTATTGTCTCCCTCAAACTTAAGATCTCATCTTGCAGATTTTTAATTGAGACAACTGAAGACAAATTGAGCTCATTCAGGCTCTTGTTCTCCTCCTTGGCCCTCTGGACTTCATCCTCTAAACCTTGATTACAAGTTTCCATTTCCTTCAGAATTTGGGTCCTATTTTGAAGTTCTTCACCCAGAGATCTCAGTTCTTCTTGAGATTCAGCATGTAAATGCTGCAGAGTTTGGAAAGCAGTTTCAGCCTCCACGAATCGCAAACGCTCTTCCTGTATGCAACTCCAAAGTCTACCTAATTCCTTCTGCTTCTCGGTAAGTTCTTCACTTTGAGACCCCATCTTCTCCACCAAAGACTCCAACTCAGACTGCAGAGTTTGATTTGATTTTTCCAAAAGAAAACACCTTTCCTCAGCACCCTTTAGCTTCACAACTCCATCATCTATCTCACATGTTAACCTTTGGGCCTCCTCCTGTGCATAAGAGATTTTATGCTTCAGATCAGCAATAGTCTCCAAGCATTGCAGGTACTGGAGGGCAGCAGCTTCCTTCTCTTCAGTTAATCTGGCAAGTTCTTGCCTCAGGATCTCAACTTTGGTTTCAGCTTTATCAGCTCTTTCGCTAGTCATTCTGGCATTCTCCTCTGCATGCAGTAATTTCTCCTCCAAGTTAGATATAATCTCCAAACACTGATTGTATTGTGCATGGGCAGCTTCTTTTTCAGCTTCTACTGTTACAAGGTCTTGCCTTATGGCTTTAGCTTCAACTTCAGTTTTAGTGGCACGCTCATTAAGTTCTCCAGCATCCTTCCGGGCATGAGAGACTTCATCCTCCAACTTAGATATCATTTCCATACACTGCTGGTATTGAAGAACACTAGCATCCCTTTCTGACTGTAGTTTGGAAAGGGCTTCCTTCAAAGTTTGAACTTCAGCTTCAGCTTGACTGGCTCGTTGACTGAATCCCTTGGAATCCTTATGCGCACTAGAGACTTCTGATTCCAGAGCAGATGATTTCTCTAGACTCTGTTGATACTGAAGTAGGACAGCTTCCTTTTCGGCTTCAAATTTAGCAAGAGTTTCCTTTAAGGTCAAAATTTCCGTCTCAGCTTTACCCAGTTGCTCAGACTGGGAAAGAACTTGAGCACTGATATGTTCACTCCCATTATTTTGGGTGCTCTGTTCTTTCTCTTCTTCATCTTGAAAATTAAGGCCTTTTCTTGCCTTTCCTTCGCCAAACGAATCATTAGGCTCTTTTAGAGTTTTTCTGCTTGTCACAGTAGGTTCTTCGGTAAAAGCTCCATTCCTCTTGAAAACATTGAAAGCAGATGGAGACAGTCCCAAAGCATCCTTTTGCAGCTCATCAGGGTAAAAAATGGAACGTATCATGGGTGACATTTCAGGTGTTTGAGGATCATTCTCACTTGCAGAAGAACCTGCAGGTGAGTCATCAAATGGAACTTGATTTGGAAATGCTTCTGCCATAGTCCTATGAGCTTGGCGTAGCGCTCCAGTTGCATGATCATATCTTTCAGCCAATGCCCGGTATGCTCGGTAAAACTCTTCAACAAGTTTCATAAGCTCTGGTCGTTTCTTATAATACATCTCTGCCCTTCGTGCAAAGGAATCCGCATCTTCTTCAAGAAGCTTGATCATTTGTTTGACTTTTGCATCCATATCTGTTCAAGCAGAGAAGAAATCTTCCATCAGTTGGACAGAGAGAGCACTCTCTAATTCCATAAAAGAAAAAAAAAAAAAAAAAAAAAAAAAAGGCCCAGAAAAGGTATAACTAAAATATATACAGGGTGAAACATGAAAAGACCGTGATCACAGCATTTGAACAAAATAAAGATGAATTTAGATTGATAATTCTGATACAATCGCAAGGACAGTCATTTCATCTGTTCTGTTTCTGTTTCTTTTACTTTTTTTTTTTTTTAAATAAGTAATCAACATCCATTCCATCTTTATGTGTGATCCAGAAATTTCAATTCTCAGCAATTAATATTGGGTCATTTGATTAAATCTTTAGTTCTGTGGTAGGATATGGAAGCTATCGGGCCTTGGATTCATCTGCAAATAACCTGGCCAAGCTACTAATTGCAAGGACTCATAGAACAATAAAACTGATTGAATTTTTCTAGTTAAGCTACATTATTTAGAAAATTCCCGCAGCTAAGCGATAGGGAGTAGTGGTTCATCTAAATAGTATGTTGTGTCCATGGCCAGAGAGGAGAGAAATTAAGAGACCCTAGACCAGCAGGCCTTTCCATTTATATTTGACGAACTCGCGACTGTTTCAACAGAAAATCTCATGGTGCCATGCCCATGTGCACCACATATGCCACACAATCAATCACGGAAATTGAGTAAAAGAAGAGTAATTAGATATTTTATAACAACTGAGATGGCAACGATATGAAGTATAAAGGCAATGTCACAGGTAAAATCCTCCACCATTCCTTCAGGGCATCAAAATATTTTCAAATCCTTAAGCCTTTTTGTTCAATCAACACTATAACCTCAGTTTTTTTAACTGGTTTTTTTTAGGGCAGGGGCTTTAAAAAAGACTTTTGATGGAAATTACTGATCCATTGAAGTATTTTCCTTCTCTTTAACTTCTGCAAACCAAATGGAAGGATAAAAACGTTAAATATTGTAAACTGGTCTCTAGTGACTCCAAGTTCGAGAGATCTGGAACCTATATTTAGTAGTATCTTCAATAAAAAACGCAAAACAAAAAACTACAACAAAGAGAGCAATACCTGTAAGATTCTCTTGAAGCCATTTTGAATTTTTGGGGCTTATGTGGCTGTCCCACCACCAAGAATACTTTCGTCTCGAATCAGGATGTGACAGGGCTGCCATGAATCCAGCCAAGAACACCACCACTTCTCTTATCTGCTCTCAGTCCGATTGAAGACCAGTAATGGATCCAATTAATGGAACTGAACCCAATACCAGATATATTATTTATTAGCAGGAGAAACCTACGTTTTTCTTGCTCTGTTTACCTATTCACCAAATATTAATACAGAAAAGAGAACAATTCAGCTTCAGATGAATCAGAATATTTACTCCGAGAAACCAGGTTCTCAAGAACTTTGATGAATAGATCAGAATCAGCACGCAAAGTACCCGATCAATTGAAACCCAGTCAAAAATTAAGTTCAAGAAGCAGTATCTATTTTATAATCTTTCAAACTACCCGATCACAGATACACCACAAAATTAAACAAAAGAAAAAGGATCATATAAAGAAAATATGATCAAAAAACATAAATCTTACATGCTTAAGAGTATTATCACAAATACAAGCATTTTTTCGATTCATAAAAGAAATGATCATGCACACAAAAACACTTTTTTTCAGAACAACCTTATAAACCAAAACCGAAGCAGACAATGCCATGAGTCCATAAGTAAAGTAGAAACTTTCTAAAACCCAGTAATTAATGATAAAAATATAAAGCAAGAAAAAAGATTCAAAGAGTCAGCCACAAGAGCAAAAAATACATATACGATTATATGTGGCATTCAAAACGATACCATGGGCGTGGATTTTCTGAAGTAAAAACTGATCATTAAGAGATCAAGAGGTTTACCGATAGTAATCAGATTCTGGGTTTGCTCTGGATTAGCAACTGCTACAACAGCACCTTCAGCTGCTTTTCTTCTTTCACTCTCAACCCATGTTGTTGTTGGATCTTTCTGCCTCTGCCTCAAAAATTCTCTCTCTCTCTCTCTCTCTCTCTCTCTCTCTCTCTCTCTTGTGTATGCTTTTATGTCTTTGTATGGTACTTTTCTTAGGCTCTCATGACTCATGAGAACTGTCAAACAGGAAAAGAAAAAAACAAATTAAAGTTGGCCGGAGACTCATCAGACAAACCCCACAAACAGAGAAACGAAAGTTAAATCTGTAATTACATTAAAAAAAAAAAAAAAAGAAGTTAAATCTGTAATTAATGATCCTTTCTGGCATCGGAGTAATTATATCCTTAAATTTGGTTTTGTTAATTATTTCAGTCTTTTGGCGGATTAGTCTTTCTTTTTTTTTTCAGTTTTTGAATTGTTTTTTTTTTTATAAAAGGGGTTGATTTTCGAACCAAGGACTGGAAATACTAGGTCAAGGTAATATTCCCTTCAGTTTGGATTTCCGGGAAAAAAATTATTTGTTTTACCTTGTGTTTTGTTTCCTGCATGTTTTTTAGGAAGATTGTTTTCTTACCGATGTCCTTAAAGAACTCCCCATATATATACATATATATATATATATATATATATATATATATATATATATATATATATATATATATATGTATGTGTGTGTATATAGTACATATATGTATGTATGTATATGATCAGTTCTTAGTTGGCAATGCTAGGATTTAGGAAAAAAAAATAGAAAAAAATGTTAATTATTTATCATGATTCTCTTGTATTCTTGTTCGAGTTCTACCTTATAATTTTATTTAAAAAAATTAATTAACAAATACTATAAAATTCACTTTATATATTTAACAATCTCAGCTATAATTAAAACAATTTTTCATTGATTTGACTTTATTTTTTAAATTGTTAAGTAAAATAAAACTATCATAGTTTGATTGACTTTATTATATTAAAAAATGGCCCATAAATGGTTGCTTTCAAAACAAGATTAAAAAAAGTAAAATGTCTGATTAAGCATCAGTCTTCTAAAGTAATTTATTGTTTTATTTATTTATTTTTTAATGTTTTCTGAACAAATTTATATATATCTTCTATATATAAAAAGTGTATATGAAACGGAAAATCTTGTTTTAACGGCTTTTCTTGTTTTTCCGTTAAAGTTAACACCGTTTCTTTTAACGGTTTGGCATATAAAATGAAGACATAAATGTTGAGAGAGATAGCATTCAATGTTGTTATATGATTTATTAATCTCAATAATTATAATACTTAATAGTTTATATAATAATAAGTAATTAAAGATTAGTTATTATATTTTTCTATTTCTCCTTAACATATACACTGTATTAGGTGCATAAGACGTGAATCCCTAAGTATAATATACGTGTATTATACGTTTCATTAACTCAGATTATTGAGTATTTCAAATTTAAAAATCTCATATAATATATAATATAAGTGTGTTTAATCAAAGTGTTTTTTTTTCCCATGGTAGTAGGACGTAGCTTCCGTTAAGTCATATTCCATACATGGGCTTGCTATAATAGGCACATGACAAAGGCCGTGATTCTTGAGCTAATCAAGAAAGAGTAAATTCGGCCAACAATTTCAAAATATATTTTATGATTTATATATATGCTATATATAGAAAATATTATACCACAAATTTTATAAAAAAATTATGTTTTAACTTTATGTTGTCCCTGATCGACTCAACCAACAGCAAAATAAGAATTTCAATGTTGTCTCTGTTGATTGTCTACAGGATGACATAAATTGATGAATTATAATACAAATATCAAACGACACATATTTTGAACTACCGTTTGTGTTAGACTTTTATTAAATTTTTCGTATACATCTTTGCTAAAATTATAGATGTTATAAACATGTATTGAATTATATGATACTTTGAACTAATTTATTTATTTTCTCCAATATGCTTTAAATTATTAAGTGACATCAATAATTTCTATAAAAAATATATTATTTTTTAGAAATAATCATTTCATAAAATTAGACAAACGTGCTTTGCACGTTACTCCCACCTAGTGACAATAATAATTTAGGAATAAACAAATAAACGTGTGTGCGGAGAAGAGAGAAATCCTGCTGAGTGCACACGTGAGACTTCATTACAAAAAGTTAAACCAAAGCAACTTTCGGACACTTAAATTACAATAATGTCATTAAAGTTACCGCTACGTTAATCGAATGGGCAATGTTGCCGGACGTAAATGCCAACCGAAGAAACAGATTTTGCCATCACTTCCACTTCTGCGTCTCTCTCTCTCTCTCTCTAAGAGTATGTACGTACATTGTACACCCACACGTTAATATGATATTGGGTCAATAACCTCTATAATTTATACAAATTATATAGATCCTATGGTATATTCATACTGCCGAGCACACGTTCATGTTGTGTCTATCTCATCTCATTTAATTATTATAATTTTTTAAAATTTTAAATAAAATATAAAAAATAATTCAAATTTTTATTTAATTTTCATCTTATCTTATCTATATATTAAAACAAAATACAATCCGTTGCCTCGATCCACTTGGCTATATATCTACCCCTCTCTCTCTTAGTCAATTCCTAAATTAACATTTATAGTTATAACCAAACTTGAATATAAAATTTCACAAGCTGCCCAATCTAATTCATAAATTAGCAATGTATGTTTTATGAAGTAGCATGTGTTTCTCAAATGTTTTATGAATTATATTAAAAGATACATGTGCTACTGATGAAGTGCACCTGAAATCGTCGCTCTACTTCTACCTCCTCCAACTACCACCAAACCGTCAACATTGACATGTATCCCAACCCTCCTCATACATATATATATATATATATATATATATTCTATTTCTAAGCCATATCACCACTTAATAGTTGATAGCAACGTTAGTTAGAATAGAAAATATATGTATATATATATACATATTATTTGGGTGATAGGACATGGTGTCATTATCTCAAATGACGACAGAAAAGAAAAAAAAGGTTTGGGTGGGCTTCACGGGCGGTGGAAAGGACGGCCCTCATTCGTCACGCCACTAAAAAATTCCCCTTCCCAAATCCTGCCACCTCCACTGCACTACGGCACCTCTATATATATTTTTATACATATTACCTTTTTTTTTTTTTAAGATATATACGGAGTTATACTGTATATCACTCTTTATTTAATTTTAATATTAATAATAGGAAATATTGTAGGGATCAAACTAGCAGTTTATAATTTAGTTTCGAGATACGACCGAAAATCAAGATAAGAGATAAAATTAAAAAGGAATAAAATAAATTAATTCAAACTTTCTAAAAGGAAAGATACTCGTACTTTCAAAAGGAATGGATTCCACAAGTTTAGTTAGAATCAATCCCTCAAAAAAATAGACCTCTATATAATGCCACTCTCCACAAATTCAGTACACAAGTTCTCTCCACATAAACTCCCTACATTCAGACTCATCATAACTTCTCTACACTTAAGATTAAATTTTTCTATTATATTGTGAGATATATGAGGTTACGAGAGATTATAAAATCACTCATTATAGTGGATTGTATCTTAAATAACTTGTGAACGTAGGCATAATGTCGAATCATGTAAATCCTTATATTGCTCCTTATTTATTTTTATTTACTTATTTACTATTTATTTTATAAATGAATGGCAAAAACTCCGTATCAAAGCCCGAGTCATCAACATGAATCCGGGATAATTTTTTTCCTCCTTTCATTCTGTTCACATTAAAGCATTAAAAGACAACATGAGAATTTTTCAAAAGGTAAAAATATAGCATCAGATTCAAACCCAAACTTGAGGATTTTTTTTTTTTTTTTTTTTTTTTTTTTTTTTTTTTTTTTTGGGTTTAAGAAGGTATTGCGATCACATTCCAGATTAGAAAGGATAATATTTTTTGGACAGATGATCAAAACTGGTAGTTCTGATGGATATTGTTGGTAGAATTAAAAAAAAAAAAAAAAAAAAAAGAGTAGGTGAAAATGGTTCCAATCATAATTAGCGAAGGTTTGGGAGTCCGCAGAAGGTGCCCACCAACCCAAGTTGTTATAAGTGCGCATGCCTCAATTATTCCGTTTCTGCTACAACATAACCCATTCACGTCCTAAATTTATACAACCAAGAAAATCACATTATTACTCTTTCCATTTTTTTAATCACATGATTTCAAGAAAAAATAATAATAATAATAATTGAGAATTTTATTTTCGGTATTTATATGAAGCAAGAACAACGTATATGAACTTATCATGCATGATAAAAAAAAAAAAACATCAACATAAACATAAAAAGAAATCTAACTTATGTACAGAAGTTTGGATTTTTAATTCTAGATAGCGTTTAGATAGTGATGTGATCTCAGATATTTTATTAATAGTAACAAAAAATATTAAAAAGTAATGATAAAAGATTGAATAGTAGTAAATAGTCATACAAAATAATAAAAATATGTGAAAAATAATGATAAAATAATAAATAGTAGTAGAACACTCCACTATCCAAACTAGTCTTAAAATATTATATCGAAAACAAAAATTCTATAAGCAATCATTTTTACGTATTCCTTGCACATTTCATTAATGTGAAAAATATTAAAATGATTGCATACTGAGTTTTTGTATAAAATAATTATTTTAACCGATCATATCAATAGAGTGTGTAAAGAGTATTAAAAAATAATTGTACGTAACATAACTCAAAAATCATCTGTAAAGTCATGTTTGCCCACACATTCCAGTACTCAAATTTTCAAAAATTACATTTTTTTTTTATAATGTAAATGTTGAAAAAAAAAGGTTAAACTCTGTAAACCAGATGTCACGTTATCATCTTTCATCATATACAACACAAAATCTATATCATGCATGTTCCATTTGTAAACAAATTGTCCAAAAAAGATTATTTTTTAAAAAATTGGGAGCATCCACAGCATCAATCTTGGAGCAATAATATCTCTAGTCTTTTTGTTCATGGTCCCCATTAACACAGATTCTTCTTCTGTTTACTTTATTATTATAACTTTAAATTATAAGAAACCCCAAATACTTATAATTAGGATGATTTTGGTGGGCATATGATTTGATTTTAGAAAGGAAATGTAGGTTTGATTTTTTGTTGTTATTGGTGGAGAAAAGAAAATTATACTCCAATTACTTTATTTCATCTTTCCAATTTGGAAAAGTGAGATGAAAGGACTTCATGTGCTCAGTTGGTCTGAAAAAGAAATGTAATTAGTTTGGACTCTTCTGGTGAGAAAGACATTTGAAAATTGAATTATGGAAGATGGGATAAGAATCTTTAAGAAAATATTTGGATTGTTTGGAAGAATGCATTATATAAATCAATAATTACTTGGGGAAGTTAGTTCTGCAACCAGCAGCCTTCCACTTTGGCAGCTAGGAAGTTTTGATTGTTAGTTGACTACAATGAACATGAGAGAGAGAGAGAGAGAGAGTGAGAGAGAGAGAGAGAGAGGGATCCATAGTCTTTGTGAGGGCCATGCCACAGCACCAGATGCAAATGCCTCCCTTTGCACGGGAATTAACCCATCTTACCAGCTTGGTGGATGGGGTGAGTTTCGCCTAGTAGGAGAGGGAGCTCCACACTTTTTGTAAGGGAATTTACTTTTAAGAGGAGTGGATATTGTTGGCCAGCCCGTGACAGGACGGCATAGCATGGCAAACAACAGCCTTAGCTCTGGGTGGGTCCACCTCAAGAGGGGCGCAGACGTTTTGATCAGTAAAAAGGAGAAAATATAGTTACAAACATAATTGTATAATTGTGTACTAATCTATGCACCAATGTAATGTGATTGGGTAAAAAGTAAATTTTATTGAAAATAGTGTTAATTTAAATTTTAAATATAAATAAATCAGTATTGATAGATAGATTAATGCGTAACTGTTATTATATGTAACAAAACTCCATTAAAAATCCCCACACGAAATCCACCCCTTTCGAGATGACTCTCTGCAGAGCAAGATACGGAGCTCTGCACCCTTTCTGGGTAAATCCACCTCCAGAGGCCTTGCCCTCTAATTTAAGGCCAATACGCAGGCCCCCCCCTATGGCACGTGGGGAGAAGGTATGCGGAGGGGATCTTTAATCCCTTTTCCTTCTTTTTTTTTTTTTTGTTTGAATCCTTAAAAGTCATGAGAGTTGAGGTGACTTCTAAGTTTTGATGGTAGCACATGGTGAAGCTTGTCACCTGTTTCTCTTCCTTGCAAGCTAAAACTCAACGGCATTGAGTATACTGTAGGCCACAGTTATCCCATGACCCATACGTAAAAATTATGGGTAAAAGCAGGCCCCCCAACTTTACAGTTCACACTCATGAGTCCATGACCATCGACCGACCCCATCAACAACTTCTCTGCAAAACCCTTTGCTTTTTGTTTCTTTTCTTTTTCAAGTGGTAGTGGATGTTAAAACTTAATCAATCAGGAAGAGTACTGTTTTATTATTTGAACCTATGATTTAGATTTGTAATGTACGTGCACAGGCCACAGACTTTCTTAGATTGGTCGCATAGAAGATCTTGGGCTTAATCATCAGGAGATTGATCATTAGGGTTTAGGAAATGATTTTTTTTTTTTTTTTTTTTTACAAGATGACATTATTACAAGATTAAGCAAGAAAAACTATAAGAACTAACCAGGAAAATCAACCACCTACCAGCAAGAGGGAGGTTCTTTCATTGACCAAACTGGGGCATATATGAGTAAGCTAAGTCCATTTATATAAAACTAGTTAAAAACTAGTTGAAGTGGATTGAAACGGAATAAATGGGTCATGTCCAAGTTAATGGAATAAAAGTTCATTTCTTTTTCAAGTCGTTTCGTATTACTTGTCATTTATATAGGTCATGTTAAAGTTTTAAGGATATGACTTTGTTAATAATGAGTCATGTTCAAATTGACTCATATAATATAATATTCATGATTTAATATGATACAAATACGATCTGTAGACACGAATTGTCACCCCTAGACTATAGTAAGTAACTTTCAAAAGTGGTCACATCTCTGTTTGAGTAAAAATAAAATTATCATAAATTTTGTCAACTTTAATCACATAAACTAATCTGGTATATTTAAAGTGATTTTTCATTAAGTAATTGATATAAGAATTCACTTATACCGCATCATATTATTTGACATGATTAAAGACAATAAGTTTAAAAAAAGTGAAGAATAATATCATAATGATTAATAAAGAAAATAGCCAGTCAACTCTAATATAATGATAGTTCATGGTTAATTTATTTTGTTTCAAGAAATAGGAATGTTTAGCTTTATTTATTCTAGTTATTTAGTTTATTGCTTTATTTTTTTAGTTTATTGTATAGGTTGGTTATTTTATTAAGTTGTTTTTTATGCTTGGGATTGTTTTTTTTAAATATGTGTAAGTTTCAAGTGTCATGCTTGTTACTATAGTATTCCTTCGTCATAAGTAAGAACAATCAACAGAATTAGGATACTGTCACATTCTAAACAAATATATATATATATATATAAGATAATATTATATAAAAAACCGTGCATTACGGACTTTCAAGAATTATAATGTGTATATTATGTTTTATGTTGTTAAGATATAAAATAAATAATAAAATCTACTCATTCTCGTTAGTTTAAGTTTACAAAATAAGTAATGATTTTATAGTAGAAGTTCTGAATTCGAATCTCGACTCTATATTTTATTCTATTTAATTCAATATTTTATATATTGGACCATTCATTAAAAGAGAGTCTGCTCTATACGAGAAAAATATAATGTTAAGATATAAAATAAATAATAATATTTAGCTACTCTCATCATTTTAAACTTTTAAAATAAATAATAATTTCAAATATCTTATGTGTAGTCGTCAAAGAAGGAGAAGGAAGAAGGGCTCCTCGACAATTGTGGTGGAGTGATCCGACTGCAAAGGACTTTGTTCACACAAGGGTTAGAAGGAAGTAATGCCTCGAGGAGGCCTTCTTCATGATAGTGCATGTTTATCTTGAATTCATGCAGGGCAGCTTTTTTCAAAGCTACCAGCTTTAACGCAAACAGGTAATCAACTCCAGCGTGTGCAGAAGAACGTTCTCTGACATGATTGCTCCTTAATTCAAATAACAAAGAGTAGTTTCCTCTTTGGCAGCTCTCAAAAGCCTCACAAAATAAAATATTATTTGGGGGAAAAACTATCACTCTTTTTCTTCTTTTTTTTTTCCTTTTTTTTCAATAAAAATGTTTTTCAATTTTATAATCATTGCATATATGTTTGAGGAATGATTATCAATATTCATTGCAAATTATATATTGATAATTTGAGAGACGGATTGTCTATTTTTCCAAATATTAAATATGTAATTACAAAATATCATGTCTATTTTTTTGGTTGACATTACTCTTATGTCAATTGATCTTCTTTCTGGCCATCCACCTCCCAATACGAGAATTTTGTAATAAAAAATAAGTTGAGAAAAAGATTTCATTATATATAATTTATTATTAAAAAAAAAAAAAAGTCTATATGCACACACCCAATACGTCGCTTATGTGAAAATTGATGCCTTCCAAGCATACGAAAAAAATTATTGTTTAAATTTATTGTTAATAATTATAATGGTTATGATCATTATATTAAATGATGAGTTTACATGCAAGCTTATAAGTAGCAAAATTCTTAATTATATATTAAAAAATGCTATTATTTCCGTTGGTAGCTCCTGTTGGAGACTATTCATGTAAGTCCAGTTATGTTTTAAAAAAATTTAAAATTATAATAATATTTTTTTTAAAATGATTTTTTTTCCTTTTTACTTTCATTTATTAATAGAACTGCACACGTAGTCTCAAATTCAAAATTGTAAATAAAATTTATCTAAAATAATACATATAAAAAAAAAAACATACAAAAGTTATTAACGAGAACCCTAGCAGGAGCTCCCATTGGTGGCCGTAGAGCCACCCTTATAGATTTGGATCCATGAGAAGTATTTTATCATAATATTATCCATAATCAATCATTAATTATGTGCTCCATTTTTGTTTGCCCCACCTATAAATATATTTAAATGGTTTCTCTATATATTTTTTGTTTTAATATCTTTCCAAAAATATAGGTACTTCATGGAATGTTAAGTGGCAACTCCTTCAAGCCATCAGCTAGTTTCCTTATCTTAAATCTTCTCTGCCAAAAAAGCAAAAAGTAGAAATTAATCATAGTCATAGTCCTGAGAAACACTCATGAAATGACGGACTAAAGCAACAGAAAACCGTTTGTTCTTGGGAGCTTCTGCAAGACTCAAGAAGACAAATGTAGCTAGCCATATTATATAAATATCCATGCACAAAAATTGTCACCTCTTAAACCTACACGACGTACAGCAATTAATCACTTTGCATCTTTTTTACTCCGTCCCTTAGTTCTAACTGCTATCGAGGAAAGGACACCATTAACAATGGTAATGGGCCCTGATCATCATTCCAAATCTAATCCTTTCTTAATTTCTTCATATATATATATATATATATAGTCAAATTTAGATACAATCATGTCTTATACAAATGTCACGTATTTTTTTTTAAAAAAAATAGAATTTACTATCAAAAATTTAATTTTTTTTTATATAAATCATATTTTTATTTATTTTTTTAAAATATATATATATATATGTGATAGTTGTAAATTCAAAAACATCAAATCTCGTAAAAGGGAATGGAGTTAGCCAGGACATGGCATGTCGTACGTACTCAGCATTATTGAAGAATCTTTAAAAAAGCTAGCTCATATCCCACGTACGTACAGTCTGCAAAATGCTGTTAGGTTAAAGTGTGAGCAAGTGTAATTAAGGACAACCAAATGGTCCACTCCCCCAACATCATCAATTTGCAGTTCTTTATACGCCTCTTCAGTTTTTCAGAAAAGTTTGATTCTTACTTGTCACCTTTCGTCTTTAATTTTGTTCTTTGGGTTTCATATTCTTATAAATTGAGAATTTGGTTTTAATTTTTGCAATCATTCCCTTTTCATAAATATTTTTTATATCACAAAAATATTAGAAAAAAATAGATCATAAATACACAATATTTTTCATAAAGTTTTACACAACTATGTTTTAAAATGTTAAATATTTTTATAAAATATGTCATAAAAGTTTTAAAATATAGTTGTAAAACATATTTCGAAAACTATTGTGTAGAAATCATTACTCTAAACACTATATTTTTAGGCAAAATTATCATTGATTGTAATGTCTCACCTCCTCCATCTTAATTCGTGCTGTTAGGATTTGGCAACCACATTTATTTCCATTAACGACTTTCCATACTTTCTTCCATAGTTGATTTTACATATGTTTCTTTAAATTTTCTTTCTATCTTTGCATAATTGATTTCCATTCGCAAAGGAGTAATAAATTACTACAATAAAAATCACAATTTGCAACATTAAAAATCATCACAAAAAGTTGAAAAAATCACCGCAGTTAATCTTTTTCATCGATTTTTATTCACTGCAACTTTGTCGTTATTGTTTACTCACTTAATTATGCTCTAATACATCAAACGTCAAATTGTTGCAATAACTATTTTTTATCGATGATTTATTTGGTTGCAATCAATAGAAAAAATCGCCGTAAATTATATGTATTTTGATTTCATCAAAGATAGTTGGGAAAAGGCTATCGCAATGGCGTTATAGCATCGCAAATTTTGCCGTAAGTTTTTCTAGTATTGCGGCAGATTTTTCTGTCGCAAAAATGAAAAAATTGCTCCAAAAGATCAGTTGTTCTGTTGCGGCAAATATTTCCAACGTAAAAAGTAAAAAACAAATGCTGTAAAAGATCAATTTTGAAGCTTGACATAAAAAAAACCTACAGCGATGTAAAACTCATTGTAATTAAAGGCTTTTTGCAACGATTTTACTTTCTTTGGCAATATTAATGTTCTTTCTTTCTTAACAAATATTAATGTTCTTTTTTAACAAAATTTTCATCGAATGGAAATGTCATTTTTGTTTGCTATCAAACACCCAAGAATATTTATACATTTTTAGAAAATCAGTTTATGTTGAAACAATCATAGCCTTATTACATCAAGAATCTTACAAGCAAACAACCAAATAATCATTACTAATTCCTCAGTATTCTCTCCTGATGTGATTGCATCAGTGACAATTTATCTTTTTAGTGCTATTTAATTTCTTTCTTTTTTTTTAAAAAAAAAAAAATGCTATTTGGTTGTTGCGTGCTAATTCTTTCAGGATTTCAAGAAGTTAAAGCCCAGGCCCGCATTACGACAAAAAAATACAAACAAGCTGGACATGCATAACCAAATCCATGTATTATTCAAATGCACCTTATTCATTTAAATTTTTGATAAATTTAAATTACGAGTCAAAACTGGAGTTTAGCACCAATAGCTCACATATTATGTGAGCTTGTTTATCAGTTACTTAATTTTGATTAAATAGAATATTAATAATTTAGCTTATAACTTTATTTACAAATTAACAAACCAACTTTAAGTTTTTGTAAGTATCTTCGTGCACTCTATACTGTGCAACGTGTTAAAGACCTATGAAGAAGATCCCACTCTGCATTGTGCAACACGTTATGATCCCAAGTTCAAAGCCCCCCAGATGGAAATGTATGATGGGTCTAAAGACCTGGCTAAGCACTTGGAAACCTTCAAGACTCACATTATGTTGCACAGTTTTCCAAGGGAGATAGCATGTTGAGCATTCTCGCTGATGCTAAACGGCTCAGATCGGTCATTGTTTGGAACTCTCCAGTTGGGCACGATTCACAGCTTCGAAGAACTGGGTCGATAGTTCCTAACCTAATTCATAACCAGCTAAAAAAGAAGACAGTTGGCTACCTACCTCCTTATCGTAAAGCAGAAGGAGGAGGAAAGCTTAAAGGCATACCTATACCGCTTCAACAAAGAGAGACTGGCCACTGATGATCAAGATGAGAAAATCACGTTAGCATCACTCCTAGGTGACATCTAGCCCCTTAGCTCGTTCATGGCCAAGATTGCTAGGAGAACCCCAGACTAGGTGAATGATTTTATTAACGCCGAAGATATCCTTTAGGCCTTAATCACGCCCAAGCACACCAGTTTTGATTGAGTTGCCAATACTCCCAAGTGAACTACAGGGTGAAGGCTCTTGAAAAAGAGCCCAAGATGAGGAAATGGAAGGGAGAAAAAAAAAGGAGCGATGATGGGACCTCCACGATAAGAGTGCAAGCGAGCCTTAGTTTACAAACATAGGAGGACAACAAGCGAGGGAAAGCGGTGACCGCAGTCGAAGAGCTCACATGGACTGTGGCTATCATGAAGAGGAGGGGCATTGAACTGAGGATTGCCAATTCTTGGGGTGGAAGGTCATGGAGGAAATCCATGACTACGTCAGAGTGGAGGTCCAGGGAGAGATCCTCAGACGACCAGACGCTTGTTACCCGTCTCCCCCTAGGTAGGCAAGCTGAGACAGGTAGGAGCCAAGGTGGAAAGGTTGGCCGAGTGAGAGCCCACGAAGAAGGGTCGTGAGTAGGAGGGAGGCGAGCCCCCCCAAAATGGATTGTAACAACGTAATCCATAGTAGCTAGGAGACTCACGAATGAAAGCGCCTCAACATTGAGCAGGAAGGCCTATGCCAGAAGGGCGAGGTACAAGGAGATTTTCAACGTCAAAAAACTGCCCAAACTGTGAACTTCAACAATGCTGACTATGAGGGGGTCATTTACCCACATGACAATGCCCTGGTGGTCACAATATTGGTGGACCACTATACGACCAAGAGAATACTGGTCGACAGCGGTAGCTCAACCAACATTCTTTTTTGGAAGGCCTTTTCCAAAATGGAAATTGAGACAAGCCACGACCCTCACCCACAAGACTAAGAGGAACAACTCTCCCAACTCCCAAGTGTTTTGGTCCCCCCTCTCCATCTAGAGTGATTGACTTCAAATGTCGCCTAGTTCCTAAAGTGAATGCTCTGCACACTCACCTCGATGACGAAGGGAGGGAATACCTCTCCCAAGTGTCCCAATCCCCCCTCGCCACCCAGAGAAGTCAATTTTAAATCCCACCTTATTCCTAAGGCTGATGCTTTGCACTTGCGCCTCGGCGACGAAGGAGAACACCTCTCCCAAGTGTCTTGGTCCCTCCTTGCTACGTAGAGCGGTCGATTTTAGATCCCACGGGCACCCCCCCAGGTCGCCACTTGAACGATTGGCTTGACGTAGCTAAAAAAAACTCGATAATCCAAAAGTCAAATGACTAATCGAAAAAGCTCAAATTCATGGGAGAACATTAACAATAAAGAGGAGGGAGAAAGAGAAGTGTACAAAACCACATTCGATAAGTATGCTCATATTTACAAGTGTCTGATTTGATACAAAGGACCTCCCAACATTGGGCAAAAATAAATAAATAAATATATACATGAACACAACTGCTAGGCGAAGAGAGAAAAGGGGAGCAAGGCCGGCGGTCATAAACGAGAGGCGAGGTCGTGAAAGACATTGGGCATTAGATCATGCCCCAAAGATTCAAGCGATTTGCAGTCTGCTCGGGAGGGAGCCAAGTAGGCCAGGTTCATGAGTCTCAAGGGTGTTGTAGGGATTCTGCACCAGATGATCCCTCACCCTCTCTAATCCCACAAAGTCTTCACAACTCAAGACTTGGTTGCGAAGTTGTTTGGCCACCTCAAGCTGGGAAGTAACCAGAGCAAGCTCGCCCTCCACCTGCTTCACCCTCTCTTCACAAGACCTCAACTCCTCCCTGAGCCGCAAGCGGGACTCCAATAGCTCCACATACAGGTCCTCAACCTTCTTCTTATCCCTCACAAGCGCAAAGTTCTATACTGCAAATGCATCCTTCTGGGAATGAGGCTTGTTGAGGCATGCATTCAGGTCATGGTGGATGTCTGCGGCCTCAATAATCGTAGCGATGTAGTCTTGACATAGCTACTCAGCCCCCATTACCCATTCCAATAATTGGAGAATCCGTGCCCCCTCCTGACTCCACTCTTTTGCAACAACCTTGGTGGTGGCCTTGAGGCGAGACACTTCAAACCTCAGCGCCTTAGTACCCATCCGAAGATAGGACCCCTCCTCGCGAAGTTCCTTAATAATTTCCCGTAAGTGCTCATTCTCCATCTCAATCTCTTCATGTGCCATCCCCGCACACTCCAAGGCTGTCTAGGGTCTGAACATCTTGCTAAAGGCCCGCCCTTGCAATTGGTGTAGAAGCTCAGTCTCCCTCTTAATCTTAGTTTGCCCATCCACTATCCAAGCTGCCAAGAAATTGAACCCCTGTTATTCAAGGAAAGAAGTCAGACCACCGATACCCAAAAGCAAAGTCATCTATTAGATGAGAAGAGGAAAATTCTTATCCGAGAAAGAAGCTTGTTGAGCTGGATGGATACCTCCTATATCACCTCCACCTTGGCTATGTCATCCTTGGCTACGTCATCCTCTCCCTCAACAGGGCAAGATAGCTATGCACCGTCCCCACTCCACGATCCCTACCCATCTAAGGGTCCAAAGGCAAAAGCATCGAAAAGGCTCGGAACCCACACCGCAGTGGGTTTCTCCATCTCAGGGTTGCAATTTTCCCTCTCTACCAGACTGACTGGAAAGACCATCACTTGCAGGTTAGACAACTTGGAAGGGACCTCAGAGCAAGTTGCCTAGGAGTCTCATTTGACTGAAGTGTTAGTCGAGGATGAAGAGCTTACTTCGGACAAGGACCCGCTATTGCTCAACATTATTGGGCTGTCGCATGAAATACCCTCGAGAGCAAGACGCTAAAGTAGAATCATGTCAATGGGAGCCATGCTTGGGCCGGAGCTAGTGAGATGATGGGTGCCATCACCGTTACCCTAGGCAACCCCCTCCGGAAGGAAGGAGACATCCATTGGGATGGACATCATGTCCCAGTCACCTGTGTGCATAGAAGTTTTGAGACGGTCAACAACACACAAGGAAATGAGACGTGCAGTCGTGCCATGAGTTTAATTTCAGCCATGCCCATGTGAAGGGAATTTGTTGGATAACTGGAAAAGGGCTTTAGGCTAGGTTAGGAAGGTCCTAAGCTCGCCTCGCTCAGGGCCCACTATCCTCAACAGGGAAAGGCCAAAATGATCTTAGAGATCCGAGGAAGAGAGAAGGAACCGATGGGTCTGCCTATCATTAAGCATTAATGGGAGGTGGACTAACCAGAATCTTCTTCCCTACAAAATTGACTACATTAAATGCAACTGAGAGTGACTGGCCCTAAGGTTAGGCCCCTACAGCTGACAAACACAACTGCATTAAATGCAACTCCATGACCGCTAAGGTAGAGTAAACTAAGAAACCACACAAAAGAGCGACTACAAAAGGGAGAAGGTCGACAATGGTAAGGAGGTTAAACACTCAGTTCCAATCCTCATCCCCGGCCTTAAATTCTTTATGACACTGACTTTGGCATCGAAGACCACCCAGCTCTAGCCATGTATCTTCTTCCCTCTCGTAGGTGCCAGATTATAGTTGCAGGTGGTGACTACAGAACATGCCTTAATAATTTATCTATTTTCCTTTCTTATGCTCTCTCTCTCTCTCTCTCTCTCTCTCTCTCTCTCTCTCTCTCTCTCTCTCTCTCTCTCTCTCTCTCTCTCTCGTTCTCTTTAGGTCCGTTTGACAACACAATTGTTCTCAAGTATTGTCATATATTCTTACATATTTCCTTCCTAAATTTCAATCACTCAAACACAAAACACTTTTCAATTTCAAATTTTTAACTTTTCATCTAATTTTTGCCTAATCATTACAACTTTTCTAAACTTCCAAAACAAAACAAAAATATATATATATATATATATATTAGTTTTTCAAACTTCAAAACAAAAATAATATTAACAAATTATATTAAAAAATACTTTTTTTAACTTTATAATATTTTTAAAGTCTTGTCAAGGCCAACAAGGGTGGCCCCAAAGACTTCACCAAGAAGTGCAAAATGTACTTTTTTTTTTATGTTTTTTTTTCAAGCATTTTTAAACCACTTTAAACATTTAAAAAAAAGAAAAAAAATTTACAAAATCATTTAAAAATACTCACTTAAAGTTAAGTAAAAAAAGGGAATCGGAAACTTTTGTCGAGATGAATCCTCAATAGATGTATCATTTTTCATATTTTTATTTAACTTTATCTCTCTCATTTTTCAAAACCCAATAAACATTTTAACTCAGACCATTTCACTACTATTCAAAGATATACAATTATTAAGTATCCAAACAGCCCTTAGATCTTTGGTTCACCATCATAGACCAATGTTTTACAATCTTCCTTCATCGATCATAGAGGCACTGCAAGTTTTGTCTTTTTTTCTCTATTGATTTGCTTACCCTTTAGTTTTGGTTTATCTGTTATAGTGCTTACCCTACAATTTTAATTCCATTTTATTTGCAAGTATTTTGTATTTGTGGGCTATTGGTTTATTGTTTCTCCACCATTACACGGATCTTTTAATGCATTCATTTACTTGTAAAGTGAATGTAGGCAAGTTAGATGTTGAAAGCTAGCAGTGCTACTTGCCCCTACGAGGGCGAGGGTTGGGGTGAATCTCTAGTTCGTCTACCCCCTATTCATTGCCACCCACGACTGAACAACATTAAAAAACCAAAATCACAAATCCACAATAAAATAGTAAAATACACAATAAAAAAAATCTTAAACTAGTAAAAAAATCATTTGCAAAGTAATATAGAAAAATTTGGAAAGAGAGTGAGAGAGAAGCTGAGAGGGAGAGATGGTCTAACCATTTGAGAGAAGAAAAGTAGCCGAAAAGGAGGATGTGAAGAAGAGGAGGAGAGAAGAAGAGGAAGACAAGGGAGAGAGGCTTGGAAATTTTGAAGAAAGAGAGAGAGAGCCAGAAAAGGGAAAGAGAGACTGAGGTTGCTGTAAAAAAATTTAGTTAAAAATAATAATGTTGTTTTTGTAACGATTTGTTTATTTATATATATACACATGTATGTATATATATATAATTGGGTTGGGTATGAATATTGTTTTTGTAATGATTTATTTATTTATATATATATACATGTATATATATAAAAATATATATAATTGGGTTGGACTTATGCCCAACCTAGGGTGCGTGGGGTGGAGGGGGGTTGGCCAGGGCCTTGCCCCTGCCCCTACCCCTTGTTTTCCTTGTGGGAAAAGAGCCCCCGGCCCCGCATGGGGTGAGCAGGGTTGATTGCGTGGCCTAGGTGAGGGCAAGGTGGTGAACACGAGGTGTCAGGGGGCAATACCCCACCATACACCCCTATTGGAATGGAGTAAAGCTTGATACCTTTCCCTACTCTAGAGAAATTCACTATATATGTCAATCTTTGTTTCTCTAAATTTTAGAGTTTGAGTATAAACTCAAGGGGATCTAATTATTTTTACATTTCATATATTCTTATGTTTATTTTTTTAAAGCAAAATTACACTTTATCTCTCAAACTTTCAATATTTAATGATATGATCTCTAAGTACTTAAATTTCACCAAATTTGGAATATTGATTATAGTTTTCATCTTATTAAGATCTAGTTGTACGATTATAAAGATCATAGCTTACAAAAGATACCAATATTAACATATCTTTCAAATTTGTATGTGACAACTTTAATAGTTTAGTGGTAATAGCAAAAAATCAAGAAAAACAATACACAAAGCCCCTTGATTACACTGCAATTTATTTGCAATTTGATGATATGGAACTGTGTTCATCAACAGCACAAGACAAGAGTCCAACTCAAAGTCCATCTCTACAACCTCTTGATCAACAAGAACAGAGTTTAAACCCAAGTCCATGTCTCCCGCTGGAAAAATATAAAGATAAATATTGCCTTGAAGATAAAAGTCCAATAACAATGTAGTCCTAGTCCAACACAAGATGAAGTTCAGTAATGATTAGAGTCCTTAGTGATATCTATGTAAAATCTATAGTTATTATATTGTATGTAAATGATTTATAAATACAGCACAAGCACACGTGATTTTGCTTGGTGCATTTTATCAGAACTGTGGGTACTCGAATATGTTCTAGGAGCAATAACTTGATCAACATCCTTCTACTTTTTTTTTTCTTTGTTGCATGGCCTCAACAAATTCAAGCAGCTCCTCTTTCTCTTTTCTCACAATAATGTCACTCTCAAAATGGAAATTTGTCTCGTGATCCAACACAGAGGCTAAATACAGAGTCATTGCTCATACTATTGCTGAGCTAAATTGGATACGTTCCTTACTTGGTGAGCTTAATATTTCGCTGCCTACACCACATACTTAACTGCAAATCCAATTTTCCACGTCAGGAAAAAATGTATCGAGATTTACTTTCACTTTGTTTATGAATAAGTGCAATCTCAGACTCTTGAGGTCAGGTTCATATTTTCAAAAGAAAAATGTGCAGATACATTCACCAAGCCACTACCAACCATGCACTTTAATTTGTTAAGAGCCAATCTCAATGACCAAGAACTCCCCTTGAGATTGAGGTGGCATATTGAACACTGTTTATCAACAACACAAGACAAGAGTCCAACTTCAAATCTATTTCCACTACCTTTTGATATGCAAGAACAAAGTTTAAACCCAAGTCCACTTCTCCCTCCATATAAGATAAAGATTGCACTGAAGATAAAATTCCAATAGCAATAGAGTTCTAGTCCAACACCAGATGAAGTTTAGTAATGATTAAAGTCCTTAATGGTATCTATGTAAAATCTATAGTTATCATATTGTACGCAAATGATCTATAAATACAACACAATCACATATGATTTTGCATGTTGCATTTTGTCAAAAACTATAGGTACTCTGACAGATGATGATGGTCAAAGTTGATTTTTGGAGATGAATATAAATTGGTGGAGGTTTGAGGGGTGCTTATGTATTTCATTAGTTCATATGTAATTTTTCCATTTTATTAATATCTTTTTTCTCTTTTCTTCTCTCTTTAAATTAAGACTACCCATTTTAAGAGAATAATAATTTAAGAAAATTCTTTTTAAATACTCAAACAAATAATATTTAACTTTAAAAGTTTAGATAGCATTTAATAAAATAAAAATTCAAAATATAATATTTAGATGAGATATGCTTTACCAAAAAAACGTTTTACAAAAATAAACTCACAAACTGACGTAACTTGATATGGTATGTCAGATTACAAAATTACTCTTATTGTGAAGTAGATTTAGTATATTATATGAACAACTTAGCTAGGTACAATCATTTGTGTGCACGAACTTGAGCACTACCTGACGTGGCTGCTTGTTTTTATCAAAAAACAAAGATAAAAGAAGGAAAGAATATGGCTGTTTAAATCCATTTTTTCTCCATGTCTTCCTTTTTTTTGGGGAAGAATGAGGACGATACCTCCGAAACTTTATTGATAAGCCATCACTTATGGTGAATGAATATTGTGGTTACAATACCAAAAACAAACAAACTAGAAAAAGTAAAAAACAAATCCACAAAACAAACAAAGAAAGCAAAGAACACTAACCAATAACCAATCAAACTTTGTTTCACATGAGCCCACCAAAGAGATATTCGAACATAAATACTTTTTCCCCTTCTGTACAGCTCTTGAAGCCTTTTTGAAAAAAATTCTCAAACTTTTTTAGCTAGCCCACCATTACCGAAATTATGTTCATAAGATTTACAAGAAATATTTTCACTACAACAATGGCACTTGGATGCAAGGTGAATTCCAATTTTTTGGATTTCTGAATCTAACGGAAGTTACCATCTGCACTATGAGACCAAATGAAGAGATCCTGGCCTTGTCGAATTCTAACATCCAAATTTACAATAGAGTCACAAATATTATCATTCACAATTTCTTTAAGACATGAAATATTCCAACCCAAAGGTAATAGAAGCTCGCAAACTTGAAGTAAAGGAGAGCCAACTATCAAAATTTGTTGCGCCAAAACACCCAAAGGAAGCCATAGATCAAATAAAAAATTTACCTCCCCTTTTCGAATTTTCCAAACACCATTTTTTAGCACTAAAGGAACTCGAGTTAACAAATTCTTCTAGAATCTTAAACCCTTGGGTGATTGAGCCGCTTCAAAAAGACTAACATTTCTCAAATGCCGGCTTTTAAAGAAAGAGGCCTAAAGAGAATCACTCGTAGTAAATTTTCAAACAAATTTCATAAGTAAGGAATCATTTACTTCTTCTAGATAATGTACACCCAACTTTCCTTCCTTCACTTGACAACAAACCCGTCTCCACGAGACCCAAACTCTTTTCTTCCTCCCAGCAATTGAACCCCAAATAAATTCTGATAAAACACGTTGAATATCCCAAAATACAATCAAGAGAACATTTAGCAGAGACAACACGTGAATAGGAATACTATTAAGAACATATTTCAATAAAATTAAACGTCCTCCAGTAGAAAGAAGGCTACGTTTTCGACCTGCTAACTTCTTTTTTATTTTGTTAATAATCTGTTTCAACATTGTGGAAATGAGTCTACCTATATGCAAAGGCACACCCATATACAAACAAGGGAATTTCCCTTCACTAAAAACTGTGGCCTACAGTAGCTCCCTTTTTTTAGAGTAACTGATTTTATTGGAGTAAAAAATCACCGACATTTCTATACTAATTTTCTGCCCAGAAATTGATTCATACAACCGCAGAGTTTTCAACAATCCTGATGGGCTCCAAGGTGGACCGAGACTTAGAGATCCTCTGCAAATTCCAAATGGAGCAATCACAGGATCGAGAGCTAAGAAGAGCAAGAAAACAAAACAAAAATTAGTGCAATCCATTTGGGACGTATCCAGCAAGAGCCCAACATTCAAGATGGGCTTCAAGAAAATCCAGTTCATTCATGTGATTCAATAGGCTATGGAAGACATAACTTGGGTCTATTGTTATTGAAAGCGTTGGACTTGTTTATTTCATTAAAATGATTTATTTTATTAGTCATAAGAATTAATTTAGAATAATTAGGCTTTGGAGATGTCTAGCCCACACATATATCTTATTTATTATGAATTAGGATTTTTAGGAAGGCATTGTATTTTGGCCAATAGTTTATTTGGAAAGTTATTATTTTATTTGAACTACGGTTTTAGAAGTTACTGTAGTGCGTCACTATTCACGCTACAGTGCTCGCTGTACTATTCACTTAGAAATTTTTGGGATTGTTTATTTAAACCACTTGTAGCCTCATTTGAGGAGACTAGACAATATTGAATTTTATTCATTGTAAGTTGAATTTATTTCCTCTTATTCTTGATTAAACGTTTGAACTTATCAAAAGTAAATCACAACCTTTATGACATTCCTTCTTGTAATCCGAGTTCTTGAGACGGGTTCTTCAACGAGTCTAGATTTTGATGTAATGTAGGTTTTTGAAACGAGTTATCAACGGGTTTAGATTCTCCATCCATTGACTTGAGTTTGACTTTCTTGAGTTTTTAATTTTTTTTTAATATTATTGTTGGGTCTTAAAGCAAATCGATTGGGATTCACATCATTTGGTATCAGAGTCAGGTAGGTATCATATCATTATTTACCTTAACCTCTCCACAATCATTCAACCACTACAACTTGTATGGTTTATGCTGTTTCAAGGAAGGTAAATTCAATTTCTCAACTAAAGCAGTGCTAGTAACATTAGTACAACTTCCTCTATTAATGATCATACTACATACCTTACTATTAATGTGGCACTAGTATGGACCGAGCCTTAGAGATCCTTTGCAAATTTCAAATGGGATAATCACATGATTGAGAGCAAGGAAGAGCAAGAAAGTAATGCAAAAATTGGTGGAATCCACTTGGGATGTGTCTAGCAAGAATCCAGCATTCAAGATGAGTTTAAAGAAAATCCAGTTTCATTCATGTGATATATATAACAAGTTATGGATGACATGACTTGGGCCTATTGTTATTGAATGCCTTAAACTTGTTTATTTCATTAAAATGGTTTATTTTATTAGTCATAAGAATTAATCTAAAATAATTAGGTTTGGGAGATGTCCAGCTTACACATATGTCTTATTTCTTATGAATTAGGATTTTTGGGAAAGCCTTGTATTTTGGCCAAGGGCTTATTTGAAAAATTATTATTTTATTTGAACTAGGGTTTTAGAAGTTGTTGTAGCGCGTCACTGTTCATGCTACAGTACCCGTTGTACTATTCACTTAGGATTTTTTAGAATTGTTTATTTAAATCACTTGTAACCTCATTTGAGGAGACTAGACAATATTAATTTTTATTCATTGTAAGTTGAGTTTATCTTCTCTTATTCTTGATTGAACGTTTAAACTTATTAAAGGTAAATCACAACCCTTGTGGCGTTCTTCCTTATAATTCGGGTTCTTGAGACAGGTTCTTCAACAGGTTTAGATTTTAATATAATGTAGGTTCTTGAAACGAGTTATCGGGTCTAGATTCTCCATCCATTGACTTGAGTTTGGCTTTTTTGGGTTTATTTTTTCAATATTGTTGGTGGGTCTCAAAACGAGTCGATTGAGATTCACATCATTTGGTATTTAGAGCTCGGTTTCCAATCAAGTCTAATTCTATCTTTTATTTATTGTATTTTTAATTCTAGGGCTTCATTGTTCTAGGGTTGCTGGAAAAAAAAAGTGTAGAAATTCATTTTTTCTAGGGCTCCCAAATTACTCTATCATTTTGGTTTCATGTTCATCATTATAGAGTGGCTAAATTTCTTATTTGAAGGCTGTCAAAATTTGCATCATCTATGATTTGAAATTTTAGGGTTTCATTGATTCCCTTCTATTTCATTGTCAATTTTTATGTGTTTGAATTCAATTGTTTGATTGTCACAATTAAATATTTTTATTTGTGGTTGAATTGTTGATTAAAGAAATGAAAAGAAAATTTCAAAAAAAAAAGAAAAAAAGAGTATAGAGGAAAAAAAAAAAAAATTAGATTGAGCCTTATCATCAAAGGGGCTAAATACATATCATTATAGTTAGTATATTGTCTTGTGATTACTCTTTCCCTTGTATCATTTTCTTGAATCTCATGTCATTTTATTCTTTCCGTATTTTCTCTTATTTTTGTTTCTTGGACCTAATTATTAGTTTGAATAAAACAAGGTTGTATTGTCTTAATTGAGTTCAATTAGTTCTTCAAGAACTTGAGTGAGAAAACTCTTGAGGTAAAAGGCAAGAGTGTAAGATCATTATCGAAAAAAAACTAATTAAGAGTGAAACACGAGTGGAGTGTCATTATACGAGTGTAAACATGTAAAGGAATGTGTGAGGTCTTTTTTTCACTAATATTCTTTTTGTGCAATGCATATGATGTCTCGTAAAAATGACTCATCACCAAAGGGGATGGTAGATAACTCATTATTTGTGTTGCAGTCCATGCAATAAAAGTTTGAACGATTGGATTTGACCTTTGGGGAAGTGAGGGATAGGATGAATCAATGAGATGGAGTGATTAGAAATCTACAAGATGGAAGAGATAAGAGGAGACGTGAGCCTAGTATTGAGAATATGTATGATAAGAATGAAGATTATGGTGATTCTTTTGTTGTCAGGAGTGCTCTCAATGCACAATTTAAGATGGATGATACAGAGCAGTAGAGAGAGAACATTTTTCATACTAGATGCCACATTAACAATAAGGTATGTAGTATGATCATTGATGGAGGAAGTTATACTAATGTGGCTAGCACTACTTTAGTTGAAAAATTGAATTTACCTACCTTGAAACACCCTAAACCATACAAGTTGTAGTGGTTGAATGATTGTGGATAGGTTAGCTTAAATAAGCAAGTGTTAATTTCTTTTTCAATTGAAAAATACAAGGATGGGGTGCTTTGTGATGTAGTGCCTATACATGCTGGCCATATTTTGTTGGGGAACCGTGACAGTGTAGTAGGAGAGTGATCCATGATAGTTTCAAGAACATGTATAGTTTGAAAATGATGAAAAAATAATCAAGCTTGCTCCTTAACTCATATACAGGTCCATGAGGACTAATTGAAACTGAAAAGTGAAAGTGAGCCAAAAAGAAAGAGTAAAAGTGAGATTAAGAAAAAAAAATGTGAAATAAACAGAGAGAGTTAAAAGGAAAAAGAGAATGAGAGTTCAAAAAAATAGAGTGAGAGAAAAAAAAAACAGAATGAGGTTGAAACATCAGGAGAAAGAGAGAGTGATAAAGAAAATAAAGAGGTGGCTGAGAGTCAAGAAGAAAGAGTGGAGCCACGAGAGAAAAAAGAAAGAGAGATTATAGAGAGAAAAAGAAAAATAAAAGTGAATTTTTATACTAAGGCAAGTTTTTATACTAATAAATTTAACGACTCTTTATCTAGTGTTGTTGTTTCTTTGTCGCAAGGATATAAGGTCATGATTTCTAGCGGTGTATGTAGTGTATTACCACATATTAGAGAGATAGAGCAATACATTGATTTTGTGTTAGGTGCGATAATTCCTACTCGACCTTTCTTTGAAGAACATGAGTTCTTGATACACTGGAAAGGATAAGGTAAGTTGACTAGAATGCATGCCAAGTGGAAGGAATGTATTGAAACTTTTCCACTTGTAATCAAATGCATACATGGTAAGGAAATTTTTGTAGTTGATGGATTAGCAAGAAGGTATGATCATATCGTTATTTTAGATGCAAAGTTATTGGGATTTGAATATGACAAGAAATTGCATGCTAATAATGATGACTTTGCCAGTGTGTATGGAATATGTGAGAAAATATTGTTTGGTAAGTGCTATAGACCACATTGGTATTTATTTAGAGAGAATAAACATTGTGAGCCTATTAGTCTTATGCATAAGTTGCTTATGCATGGATGTGGTTTGTTGGGTCATTTTGGTATAAAGAGGATTTTAGATATGTTTCATGAATGTTTGTGAGAGTATCACTTTTCATTTATTGAGTTTACATATAATTGGAGTGATCAATTTGGTATAAAGAAGATTTTTAACATGTTACATGAATATTTGTGGAAGTACCATTTACCATTCAATGACTTGTTGCATGCACATTTGCGAAAATATCATTTGCCATTTATAGAGTTTGCATATAATAGGACCATGCATACTACTACTTCATATTGTCTTTTTGAAGTTGTTTTTAGTTTTAATTCATTTACTTTTTTAGATTGGATGCTTTTGCTTATTGATGACAGAAGTGACTTGGATAGACTTTTCCAAATTTATGAGAAAATTAATGATAATTCATATCAAGTGGATTTTCTTGGTAAGTATCATGTTTTTGTTACTTTTAATGTTACTGATCTTTTTCCCTTTGATGCAGGTGGTGATTTGAGGTCGAATCCTTTTGAAGAGATGGGCCCTAAGGTGGACCAAGCCTTAGAGATCCTTTTCAAATTTCAGATGGGCCAATCACAGGATCGAAAGTTAGGAAGCGTAAGAAAGCAATGCAAAGATTTGTGCAATCCACTTTGGACGTGTCTAGAGAGAGCCTAACATTCAGAATGAGCTTAAAGAAAATTCAGTTTTCATTCATGTGATACAACAAATTATGGAAAACATGATGTTAGGGTTCCGATAGGTTGAGATTAAGTAAAGAGTTGAAACTGAAGAGTAGCTTGAAGGAACTGTCAAGTAGAAGAAGTACAGAAGCTGGAATGAAGAGACGACGTCGTTGAAGAAAGAAATAAAGTGCTGGTCCTGTGTACCGTTTAGTGTGTTGAGAGAGTTGGGTGCTACGCACCGTATCAATGGGTCCTTTTATTAGTCTGTAAACGCAGCGTTTGGTATTGTTACCAAACGGTGCGTTCGTCTGTTATTTCTATGTTTAGTGTGAAGGTCAGTCTAGTTTATTCTCAATTCTGTTAGGATGGTCAGGTCTTAAGGCAATGGAAGATGAGTGGAAAGGCATCTCTGGAACTTTTGGAATTTAGTAGAGTAATTTGTAAGGAGGTTGGGAGCCCTCGAAGCACTCTCGTAGCTATCCATTTGAATTACCGGCACCAAGGTTGAATCTATGAAGTTATGAGAGCTGCCCGAGTCTATTAGAATTACTAATTCTTTGCCCTTGATGCTGCCCACCAGCCTCATCGTACTTACTGTAGGAGTGCCTGCAATGGCAGCCAATGAAATTTCAGATACCTCCCCTTTGTCATCAGCCTTGTTATTCTCGTCCACTTTTTCAGCAACCTTGGTAGGGCTGTCCTCCTCTTCCTCCTCCTCTATATCATCATCCTCAGCTTGGACGAAATAAACCCTTGGTTTACTGCACTTATGGTTGGGGTTCCATTTATCATTGCAATGATAACACAGCCCCTTTTTACGTTTCTCATCCATATGGGCTGAGAGAACTGGTCTGGTGGCACCAGTAGGTTCAGACCAATTCCTGTTGTTGTTACCCGAGTAGGACCCTCGGGAAAAACCCCCAAAAGTTTCACTAGATTTCTCTCCTGTATGCTTGCTGGATTTTTTAACACTTAAAAGGTATTCCTCTTGTATTCTTGCTAACCCATATGCTGCATTCATATTGACAGGATTAAACATTTTTATGGGAAGGCGGATTTCATCTTTCAGCCCGCTGATGAAACAACACAGCTTGTGCTCATCCGAAAGGCCCCTCAACCGATTAGCTAGGGCTTCAAATTGTGCAGTGTACGCCGCAATAGTGCTGGACTGTTTTAACCGAGTTAGTTCCTCCATGGGACTATCATAAGATGTCGGCCCAAAGCGGAGAAGCATCAACCTGGTGAACGTTTCCTAGTCACGGAAATGATCTCTCTTCGAAGATTCTTGGTACCACATAAGAGCCTCGCCTTCCATATGGTACGACAACATGAGCATGTGGTGTGGCAAGGGAGTCTGATGAAATTCAAAGTACTGGTGTGCTTTGAAAATCCATGATGCTGGATGGTCTCCTTGAAAATGTGGAAAGTCCAAGCGCACACCTCTTAAATTGATCCTTCTAGGTTCTGGTTGTTTTTGGTCATCATATGGCAGCTGGCGCTGTTCGTGATACTAGTGCTGATTGTTTTGTTGGTGTTGGGGTTGCTGATTTTGTTGTTGTTGTTGCTGGACGATTGTGCGCATCATAGCATTTAGTGTCTCCATGTTAGTCTTGAATTCCTGCATAGACTGCTGTGTTTGGTCATTCTGTTGCTTAAGTTCCAGAATTTGTTGCTGTAATTCTTCATTTTGATGATGTCTGGACCGTGTGTTTTCTACTATAGGATCGTTGGATGCTGATACCACTGTTATGGAATTTGATAGTTGTGGATATTAGGAATGTTGAGAGCTGGATAGTTGTGGATATTAGGGATGTTGTGAGTTGTTGTAAACCAGGAATTGATGGCAACAATGGAAGGATGAATGCTAATTGGATAGTGCAGAATGCATGCCAATTGTATGAAGAAAATGCTAGATGGTAATTCAAATGGATAGCTACGGGAGTGCTTCGAGGGCTCCCAACCTCCTTACAAATTACTTTACTAAATTCCAAAAGTTCCAGAGATGCCTTTCCACTCATCTTCCCTTGCCTTAAGACCTGACCATCCTAACAGAATTGAGAATAAACTAGACTGACCTTGACAGTAAACATAGAAATAACAGACGAACGCACCGTTTGGTAACAATACCAAATGCTGCGTTTACTGACTAATAAAAGGATCCACTGATACGGTGCGTAGCACCCAACTCTCTTAACACACTAAACGGTGCACAGGACCATCACTTTATTTCTTTCTTCAACGACGTTGTCTCTTCATTCCAGCTTCTGTACTTCTTCTACTCGACAGTTCCGGTCTTAAGGCAAGGGAAGATGAGTGGAAAGGCATCTCTAGAACTTTTGAAATTTAGTAGAGTAATTTGTAAGGAGGTTGGGAGCCCTCGAAGCACTCCCATAGCTATCCATTTGAATTACCTTCCAGCATTTTCTTCATATAATTAGCATGCATTCTGCACTATCCAGTTAGCATTCATCCTTCCATCGTTGCCATCAATTCCTGATTTACAACAGTTCACAACATCCCTAATATCCACAACTATCAAATTCCATAACGCATGACTTGAGTCTATTGTTATTGAAGGCCTTAGACTTGTTTATTTCATTAAAATGGTTATTTTATTAATCATAGGAATTAATCTAGAATAATTGGGCATGGGAGATGTCCAACTCACACATGTCTTATTTATTATGAATTAGGGTTTTTGGAAAGGCCTTGTATTTTGACCAATGGCTTATTTGGAAAGTTATTATTTTATTTGAACTAGGGTTTTAGAGGTTACTATAGCGCGTCACTGTTCACACTATAGTACCGTTGCACTATTCACTTAGGATTTTTTAGATTTGTTTATTTAAACCACTTGTAGCCTCATTTGAGGAGACTAGACAATATTGAATTTTATTTATTGTGAGTTTAGTTTATCTCCTCTTATTCTTAATCGAACGTTTGAACTTATCAAAGGTAAATTACAATCTTTGTGACGTTCCTCCTTGTAATCCGGGTTCTTGAGACCGATTTTTCAACGGGTCTAGATTTTGATATAATCTAGGTTCTTGAAATGAGTTCTCAACGGGTCTAAATTCTCCATCCATTGACTTAATTTTGGCTTTATTGGATTTGTTTTTCCAATATTTTTGTTGGGTTTTAAAGCAAGCCAATTGGAGTTCACATCAAACCCTTTCATAGATCTCTTGTCCCCCTTTGAAAAAATCAGCAAATCATTAGTGTACAAAAGATGAGAGATTTTAAGACAAGACGAAGATAAATAAATAGAATTTATCTTCCCACATTGACATTGAGAATTCTAAAGCCTTGAAACAATATCTTTCGAAAGAATGAAAAAATATGGAGAAAGTAGATCACCTTGCCGTAACCCATAAGAAGCCTTGAGAATACCTTTAGACTTCCCATTTAACATCATTGCAAAATAAGGAGAGGAAATACAATGTAGGACAAGATCACACCAATGATTATAAAAACCAAACTTTTGCAACACTTGAAGTAGAAAACTCAAATTTACCCGATCATATGCCTTTTTCATATCAATTTTACAAATGACATTACCACCACAGACTTTAGTATTAAGCCCAAACACCAACTCTTACGCAAGAGATATATTTTCAAAAATGCTATGATTACTTAAAAAAGCTGTTTGAGTAGGAGAAATTAGCTTTCCTAGATCGAATGGGAGTCATCTGTTACACTATAATCTTGGTAAAAATCTTATAAATCACACAACATAAATTGATCGGCTGAACCTTAGAACAACTATCCGGTTTCTCAACTTTTGGGATAAGAGCTACATTGATAGCACCGTAAAAAGTAGGTAAAGGATTACATTTGAAAAACTCCACCGCCGCCTGTTAAACATCCATCCGAACAATATCCCAAGCCACTCGAAAGAGTTGTAAAATAAGAGCCATCCTGCATAGTCAAAAGTAGATAATGTATGATGACGCTTTTTGTGCATAATACTCACATGGAAAAATCGAGTGTTAGCATCCCCCTCTTCCAACCATCGAATACGCGACTTTTGCTTTCACATTGTTTCTTCTCTATCCAGCCACAACTTATACTTTGATTTAAGATTAAGCAACTGCTCTTCCCCCTCCATAGAATAGTTCTCCGCAACTTTAGTCTCTAATTTCATCAGTTGATCTTCCACCAATTGTAGTTCCTCTTCCACTCTCCCAAATGTGGACACATTCCACTTTCGTAAGTTTGAATTAAATTTTTACAGCTTCCTGGCCACTTTGGTCAAGGCATCACCTTCCACATCCCCATCCTAAACACTTCGAACCAGCAGTAAAAACTCCGCATGTGACGCCCGCATTCTTTGAAACTAAAGCTGCCATGGCCCAGAAAATTTATTCCCTTCCACCAACTTCGTTAACATAGGATTATGATCCGAAGAAGTGTATGGTAAATAACACATTTGTGCATGTTGAAATCTATGCAAAAAAACTGTATTTACAAGAATTCGGTCCAGCTGTGCCCAAATACAACGCCGATCTTGTCTACCATTATACCAAGAAAATTTTAAACCCTCAAAGGGTAGTTCTAGCAAACCACAATCATCAATAAATCTATTAAAATCTTGTTTTGGACCATAGGCTCGATGTATGCTCCCAATCTTTTCACTATCCTTTCAAATAATGTTGAAATCCCATGCCAAGATCCACGGTCTCCCCTCACTATCCAGACTTCCAATATCCTCCTTTAAAGCCCTACGCTATCTATGAAAGCAACTAGCATAAACAAAAGTAACAAGCACTTTTTCCGAACCTATCGACCACCGACCCGATAACATTTGATCAATAACCATAATTGAACTAAAATGATATTCATCATCCCAAAATAGCCAAATCTTACCACCCTCGTGCGCATTAGAAAAACAATTAGAAAGCTTTAGATGACAAACCCATCGCTAAATATTTCTCTCATTACAAAAGGTTCCAAGATTGCAACAATTCATGGACTAAACTTCTTCATTAGTCGGGTTAGATGATTCTGAGATGTGTGCACACCTGAATATTCCACGTAAGGATATTAAACATGATCATGATTTTTTTTTTTTCTTTGTGGTGACACCCCTCACCACCTCAGAATTACTTCTTTCTAAATTCAATAAGTTCTGAATAGGCACTCCCATTTATGGGCCTGAATAATAAGTTTTACAAAATTTGTCTCTATTTCCATAAGGCATCTCAGAATCAGAAGCAACACAACTTGAATTTTCCTTTAAACATATACTGGGTTCCATTTTGTTATCACTCTTCATTTCTTCAATAACCTGTTGGGCAACATGCACCAATTTATACTCCATAATCTCATCTAAAATTTTCAAAAAGCTTTAGGGAGACCTCAAATTCAGCTAAGAAATGGTAAGTATCCCCATCCTCTTTCGAAATTACCACTAGATTTTAATTCAAAAAATTGTGAATAGAACTAACCAGATCATTCATATTCTGCAAAATTCATCACTAGTTAGCACAATTCATTCCTTAGAACCATACAAAGTTTCCTTCGAATTCACAACTTGCTACCTAACTTGAACCCTTTGGAGTATTTTATCTCTCCGAGAATTCTTGCGATCCTCAGATGCCTTACTACTACGATCAACCTGTCACCAAGCTTTTTTAATCTCTTTTGTTTCAACAACACTACTTCGCCCCTACTTTTGTAGGCTTTCTACCAAATTTACATATTGAATCCGAATGGCCTTAAACATGACATCTATGACAAAAGGTAGGCAAGGTTTCAAAAATTACCTCCTGAAAACAACTACCCACCTCACCGGGAATCCTGATCTAGAAAACTTTTATCACCTACTGGGAAATATCCATTTCAAAACATATGGCCCCTTTAGGACGTGAAACACAAGCGGTGGCATTGTCCCTTTTCAGGAATCTCCCAATCCTCCAGTAAGAATTTTCAACATAGAAGTGTGATAAAAGTTAGGGGGCAGACCCAGTAGAAATAACCACACCAGAGCCATCACAGGTTCTCTATCATCCTCAAAATTTGGCGACCAATGGAAGATACAATAAGGCACACCCTCAATATAAAAAACCTCTCTTGCCATGGCAGTTCAGAAATCCTCATTGGTCATATGAGCCATAACATTTGATGGTTTCCTCATACTTCGCACCACCGATTGAACCTTCAATCTCCATCATTGTTTAATAACTCTTTGTATCTAATCCATAGATGGTCTCTTGCAAAAAAATTTCAAAACCACTGTGAAATGGAAAGGAGAAACCAAACAATCAATTTCTTCCTAAGGGCCCAGCGGGGCCTCCGAATAGACCATACAGCTATCCTAGGGAGATAGCAAGTGACACAAAGGAGAGAGGAAAAAAACTAGGGCCACATCATCATATTATAGCTCCAATTGCACTTGCTTATGTCTTCCCATTTTTTGCACTCCCGATTATGGGTGGCTCTTTATCCCTCTCATTCCTCTGCATGCACATTTCCCCCATTGATTGGTTGGCCAAAATTCTTCTAGAAACAAATACAAATGAAAGAAAATAAAAAAAATGAGAAATACAATTGAAGCTCAAACAAATATTAGCTAAATTGTTATTAACTGGTAGGAAACCAAAAAATAAAAAGGGAATAAAAAAGGATTTCATCTCAAATGTTCAGTTGAAATTTCCTGTACCATCAACATCTCTGTATTCATTTATGAAGAGAGAAAAAAATTAAAAAAGAGAGGAATTTACGGTTCATATCTAACTTGTTGTCGACATCCCATGAAAAGGCTGCATTTTCAACCATGTTGTTCATCTGGAACCCGTCGTAGCTACTTATGTTTGACCTATTGCTTGAACTTTCTTTCTCTTCATTTAAGAAGAAAGAGCTCATTCTTTAAGCTGAGTTATTAGAAAACTTGGGTGTCATGCATAATACTTGCTTTTAGTTTTTTTTTAGAGAGAAACTTGGATTTTCTCAGATCTGCAGCTCTCCGGCCATGAATAGTGGACACGTGCCCTACCACGACGTTCACCTCCCGCAGATCTATTGGGATGACGTGGAACGGCATCCAAAATGTCAGTGTGTGACCCTTACGCGCGGCTTATTTCCTCCCATAGCCTTCAGGCGTTGCCGGACACCGTCAACTCTATCGAGTATCGACTACACATGCCGTACCAGCGGACTCCCCACCCTCCGATCCTTCAAATTGGCATGACCCCACCTTCATTCCACTAGTGCGTGGTCCTCACATGCCACTCCAGAGGCGCGGATTGGCTATTCCACCACTGCATATCTGCCCTTTCGATGCCAGTCTATCTGGGTTATTACTTTCCCTAACTAGTAATCTTGTGAAAAAGACTAAGGACCTCACCAACAAATATGTCAAGACTTTCAAATATAGTGCTTCTGCTTGCACGCCTCTAGTGGTGGCTTACCTTCAAAATATCTTTTAAGATGGTACCCTCTTTGTAGGGTCTGGTCTCAAAGCCCTTTTTTTTATTCTTTTTTTTTTCACCTCGTTTACATTGTGGCTGTTGTTTTGGGGTGTTTGTTGGGGAACCACACCCTTTCTAACTTGTATCATCTTTTATTTTAATGGAGTTTGCTTGCTTAAAAAAAAAAGAATTATTAGAAAACTTTGTCCCGGACATGTTTCTGTGTTATTTAACTAGAATCCAGAACACACTATTTCTTCATATTATGCCGCTATGCACAATTTTATTTTCTTCTGTGTGCACATTAGCTCATTTTGTACATAAAAAATATGTAAAAGTGATTATTTTTATAGTTTTTCTTAGATAAAATCGTATCACTATGATTTTACTTTTTATGAATATTTTTTTTAAATAGATTTCATTCCATTCAATGAAATCGAAGTTACAACTATGACTAATCAATACAGGAAAAAATCCAGATTACTAGCCAAATTGCTTAATTGTGAGAGGCTCTCCTGCCCATAAATTTTTTTTATAGCAGACATTGTCTTAACTTCTATATACTCTCTTTTGATAATAGTCAATTGAGAAAATGCATTGTTAAAAAACAAAATTGAAACAACCTCCTTTCTGAAAAATAGAGGTACTAACACACTCTCCCCTCCCAAGGAGGAGGAGTATAAACACCCATCTTTCTCCAACGGAGGAGGAGACAGTCACCCACCTTCCTCCAAAGGAGGAGTGAGACTCTACTGCTATGGACCTCAAGTCCAATAGCTTATTTCTTATTATTTATAAAGTAAAAGAAATAAAATACCTAAAAAGCAAAATACATAATCGAGTCTAAAACAAAAACATATGGGCCCAGTCTTAACACATGGGCCCATTAAACAACAAAACCCATGGACCAAGTCTGATTGCAAGAGGGAGCTAGGGTTTATCATAAACTTTTTACCTCCACCAACTCCCTTTCCTCAATGGGTTCACCAGCGTACGGGCACTAACTTCCACAAGCGGTTCACTGGAACTGCACTTCTGCACATCCACGAGTCAACCATTTCCGCACCTATCCCGCACGCATGTCCCCCCCGGTCGAGGATCCATACCACCCTGCACCGCATTCCGCCACTCCAAAGGCCGTCGTTACCTTTCAGTAACGTCCACCGTAGGGTTTCCGTGTACTGGGCAGACTATCCACATTTGCAAGAGGACTTGATCCTCTGTTTTATGCTCTGAAACCAGAGCATTTACAAAAACTAACTGAATGGGAGCAACTGACCGAGAACATCCTCCCCTTTCTTTCTCCGTCCACTTCTACAACCACTTCTCGTGTGTGGCCATAACTGCATTTCAACTCTGTTGTCGACCGGAAAAAGGGAGAGAGAGAGAGGGATGAGCCACCAGGAGTCACCTCCCTGTTGGACGACTCTGGCTTTTACTTAGAGAGTGTGGGAGCTTCTCTCTCTAGAATTAGGGTTGATTTGTTTTTATGAATATTTTTTTGAGGCAGTAATACAACTCTATTAAGATATATTGATTAGTTAAAAAAGAAAAAAAAAAGATCCATTGCATTGTATTAAGGTTGGGTTTAGGTGTTAAAAAGTATTGAAATATGTTATGAATAACAATAAAAATGTAGGTAAAAAATAATAATAAAATATTAAATAATAATAAATAATAATAAAATATATTAAAAAGTATTGAAATATTATCAACACCGCACCGACGACGGCGGTTTGCCGAATCTATGTGATAGGAACAGCTCGCCAGGTCAGCACCAATTCGGAGGCTAGGACAAGATGGAAAAAAGAAGGGCTTTGCTACATACAGTCGGGAAACGCAGTCGGCGTGCAGTCGGCTGTACGGAATGAATAAAAAAAAATTATAAAAAAATTATTTTATATTCAGGGGGACCTACATGAATTATAAAAAGTTATAAAAATAATTTTTTTTTTCATGTAGGTCCCGTATTAATTTTTTTTTACAGCCGACTGCATTTCCCGACTGAATCATTTCTGAAAAAAGAAAGAGATGGGTAAACAGTATGCACCACGTCAGATCCAAATCCAATAAGAAGTCCCTGACCTCCTTCGGTTCAACTTTTAACATGTAACTCCATCGACCAATGGCATCACGCCATAGCACATGAACGATCTCCCATAGTACAATATTACCCCTAACCAACGGAATCGAATTGACCAAAAAAATACCCATCCAGTGATCTTATCTCCATCTCTTCTGCTCACCCAGTCCCTTGACGGTTGACACAGCTCCCAACCATGGCGTCCATGGCCTCCCTCCTCCGTCGAAATTACCAACGCGAACCATTCGTACTCCTAATACGCTTTTTCTCCCACTCTTCCTCGTACAATCAAACCACTCAGCGTATAGAGAAAATCCTAGTGGCGAACAGAGGTGAAATTGCGTGCAGAGTCATGAGGACAGCGAAGAGGCTCGGCATTCGAACCGTGGCGGTTTACAGCGACGCCGACCGAGACGCGCTACACGTGAAATCTGCGGATGAGGCCGTTCGTATCGGTCCGCCCCCGGCTCGGTTGAGTTACTTGAACGCGTCGTCGATTGTCGAAGCTGCGATACGTACCGGTGCGCAGGTGAGAGAGGAATCCTCTGTTTGGTCAGCGAGAAAGTATATGAACATGTAATAAAAAAATATTTTTTACCATTTCTTGTTTTTGGTGGCTGTTTGATAGTGTAGATAGGATGAGCCGGTTATGCTGTTGATCGTTGAAGTTGATTCTTTTGCATTAGTCAACTTTGAATTCCAACGTTCCTAATTCTTTTGCGCAAACATGTTCAAAATCAATGGATACATTTATGAATACTGAAAACGAACTTTATCAATTGGGATATATGCGTAGAGTTTAGAGTTGGTTTCTATCACTTCTGCGTCGAACACTATTACAGTTTTATGCCTCCAGTAGATGGCTACCGCGTAGTATTTTGGCTCTAGTAATATATGCAATTTTTTGTTACATTCTCTTTATTTTATTGGCTCATTGATGTTATACATCTGTTGCTGGCTGTTTTGTTTCACTGGTAGATGATTGATTGCTTTATAATTTGGACGTTGCAAGGACATGCTTTCAGCGTGGATATCTTCTTTTGATGATTAGGCTATCCACCCTGGCTATGGTTTCTTGTCGGAGAGTGCTGATTTTGCTCAAATTTGTGAAGATAAGGCTCTTACATTTATTGGCCCTCCGGCAGCTGCAATTCGTGACATGGGCGATAAAAGGTACAACTCACTGACTAATTTTCTTCATGATCAACATCCCGATCCTTATTTCCATCGTGTTCTCAGCTGTTCCTGTTAGTTTCTATCCTAAAATATTCTAGGATTGGCAACATGGGAATTCCTTTTTTAATAAAGCCTCTTTGTCTGTAAAATCTTATTGACCACCACAAGATGGCTTTTAATCTTTCACAAGCATACGCATTTTTATGCACGTGATCTACCTATCCACACGGGCAATCTTTCCATTTTCTCTGTACATTATAATTATTCTATCCAGTAAGAACAGATTCTCAACTGATTGCTGCTTAATTTTGCTTATCAGTGCATCAAAGAGAATAATGGGTGCAGCTGGCGTACCACTTGTGCCGGGATATCATGGTGTCGAACAAGATATAGATCTAATGAAGTTAGAAGCAGAAAAGATTGGGTATCCAGTCTTAATAAAGCCAACTCATGGCGGCGGAGGAAAGGTGAGCTTCCTTATATTCATTTAATCTAAATTTGAGTTTTGTCATTATTTGATATATTTTCTAAGATTGTAAATGGTGCTAATGTTATTGAGATATAGCATTGAGAAGTATATATACTAAAACATGGATAGGTAAAATGTCTTCCCTAGCTTGTGTGCTTCTTTGGCCATTATTCATGAGTGGTTTACTTTTGGAACTTCTCTGATGGTTATCTTTTACACCGGTGAGTCCTATTACGCTATGCCTCTTGAAAACACTAGGGAACAGATGTATTGATTTAGTGTAGATTTGGAGAGAAAGATCAATAATTCCTGGAAGCTCTTTCTGAGGTATCCATTTCTCACCAGCTGCACTTCAGCCTTGTTCAAGGTCTCAGTTTTAATGGAAACATCCCTAAAAATATAAACATATGGTGCAACTTTTAAGAAATTTAAATAGAGTTTAAATATTTTAGCCATGATATAGAACTTATCATACATATTTGTGATCATGTGTCAAGCTTGTGCCTTTGGTGTTTCCACCTGTTGAACATATTAGAAAGTAGAATTATGTAATTAATGTTACAAATATTGGAATAGAATTTGCATCAGGGCAAGAGAAAGGGCTTCGATTAGAATTCCCTTGTCATGCTTGATTGTCATTTTTCTCTTTGCATGAAGTTCTTACAATGAGCATTTTCTAGGGTATGAGGATTGTGCAGGGACCAAATGAATTTGTTGAATCTTTCTTGGGAGCACAGCGTGAGGCTGCTGCCTCTTTCGGCATAAGCACAATATTGCTGGAGAAATATATCACACAGCCAAGGCACATAGAAGTGCAGGTACTGTTATTCTTTGTATCATTTGTGTGGGTAGTTCTTGTTAAAAAGAAAATAGTTGATTATAGTGGTAATGCACAATAAGCATTTATTTTCTAAAACATTCTGATGATTTTCTATCGTAGATTTTGATTTTGTGAAAAGTTAGCCTTAGACTGCCCCACAATTTCGTGGAAACTAAGGCTTCGTTTGGTTACGTAGTTCAAATGAGATATTTTGAATAGTAGTTAATTTTTGAGTTAAGATGAGATGAAATAATTTGTAAAAAAAAAGTGTGTTTGAATAGTGAGATAAGATGAGATAGTTTTTACTTTTTGAGCTTTGGAAAAGGTGTGGGTCCCATGGTTTGGAGATTATCCGTTCACTTAAGATTTTGCAATGTTCATTTACTGTTTTGCACTGTTTACTTACTGTTCATGTCAGTTTTACTCTGTTCATTTACTGTTTTGAACTGTTTGCTGTCAGTTTTACACTGTTTATTTCAGTGGATGTTTTCAAAACTTAGATGAAATACGCTGTTTGGATAAGAAAAACTTCTGGACCATACAGCCCAGATGAGATACCTTTTTGATTTTGTATCTCAACTGGGCATCCAAACCAGCCCTTATTTTTTTACTTTTTGATTGGCTTATTTACTACATTCAATCTGATACTCATCATATACTTTAATTGTCCATCAGCTTTACATATGATTAATCGATCTCCTCTGTTTGATGTTATAGATATTTGGGGACAAACATGGAAATGTGCTGCATTTATATGAGAGGGATTGTAGCGTGCAGAGGAGACACCAGAAGATAATAGAAGAGGCTCCAGCTGTATGATATGGCTCTCTGGATTTTGAGTTCTGCTTTGTGATTGTATTACTTATAGAGTTGTAATGGAGAATTCATTAATGCAGCCAAATGTTTCTAGTAGTTTCCGCTCCCAGTTGGGCCAAGCTGCTGTGTCTGCAGCCAAGGTGTTTCTTAATCTGTGATCTAGCATTCGTGATCATCAATTGAGTTTTTTAGGTTGTTTGCAGATTGCATCATGAGGTTGTTTGCACGCCTTCATGTTGTTCACATACATGTGGTGAAATGGTTTCGGGGAAAGAATCGGTTAATGTCCTCTCTTGGACTTGCATGCATTACATTGAGCTAAAATCACTTGATTAAATCAATTAATATCAATGTAATAGTGAAAAATAAAATAAAAAATGAGTAACTTATTATGATGGGTTTCACTGAGAGGTTTTAACCTGTTGAAGCACATATAATTAGCTGAGCTTTTCCATATAGTTTGTCCTTAATTTGACTGGTTTTGTTATAGATGCTAGTAAAGGTGTAAGGTACTGATATGGTATGAGATTTTTCTCTCATGAAGCAACCAATGTCACCTGCCAATTGCGGTCAGAAAACACTAATAACAGGTTCTAAATGAAGGCTCTCAATTAAATAGATATAATGCCATGACAATTCTTTCTATTTTTAATCTAGCCTTTAGATTGAGATTCTCTGGATAGGTACCACATACTTGTGTTTATTATAGAAAAAATTAAAGGGATACTTTATTGCTATTTTTTCATGTGTTCAGAACAAGATTTTTGGCTCTTGTTTGAAAACTTGATATGCAGCAAGAATGTCTTTGCCCCACCGAAACCCACCCCCATTATTATTATTCTTATTAGGCTTTCTCCTTCTTGTATACTGGCATATCCATCTTTTTGCCATGACTCTATGGCATTTAAGCCTGCTTGTATTGCCCGACCTCTGGATTATTTAAACTTTTTTTTCTATCTCACATGCTGCTGTTGTATCTCCAATGCAGAGCACCTTCCTTTTCTGTGGTAAATTTCATTATCCGCAAAACCATTTTGATATCCACAATTTCCTGTTGGGGGAAATTTCGATGATTTTTTTTTTTTATTATATATTTTCAAGCTGATTTTGTAGTATTTACCTTGAGTACTTCCATTTTGCTTGCATAATTCCCACTAATGGAAGTCTTTATTTTTGCATATAGGCAGTTGGGTATCACAATGCTGGCACTGTGGAGTTTATAGTTGATACTGTCTCAGACCAATTCTATTTTATGGAGATGAACACCCGCCTTCAGGTACTTTTGTCAATGTCTTTTCTCTCTTTATTGTAAATCCACAAGCTTTATTGAATCATGGTGAGGAGCATATATATGTAGGTTGAGCATCCTGTGACTGAGATGATTGTTGGCCAAGATCTTGTAGAGTGGCAGATCCGTGTTGCAAATGGTGAACATCTTCCCATGACTCAGTCACAGGTGCCCTTATCAGGTAAAAATATAACCCTTGGCAAAGGTCAAGTGCAGGAGCTTATCTTAGGTGCTTTCGTCACATGAGCTTGCTCCCACGCCCCCTCCCCGCTTCCTTTTTTATTTATCTTGTTAACACATTGGGAAGGGGATGCTTTGTCACATTGTATAGCCTGCTAGGCTGCTATTGCCATTAGGTACCACAATGTTGAAGGAAAGGTCAATTGCTGGATGGAAGTTTGGCTGCATAATCCTTTTTTCTTCACTTTATTTGGTTGTTTAGTGGATGAACTCTTAAGGTCTTCATTTCTCTCTTTTCCTACATCACCTTGGCAAACTATAAAAATGGGTACTTCTGAATTGATTATGGCAGGTTAGAGTTATTAATTATATGGAGATGATAATTGTTTATGGTTCAGGTTGTGTGATTGAGTTGGTGGCATAGTCTTTTGTGAACTCTTGAAGAGGATGGACTCCTGTTGTCCTAGTTTTATCTTCAAATGGCCATTCTCATGAAATACCTGAACTATGGTTGGAATTGTGAAATTACAGTTTTCATCAGGAACATTTAAGATTGATTATTTCAAAAGCTAACACCGATTAACTAATCAAGAATACACTAGTTACAGAAAGATACCTATTCTTTTTTCTTTATTTTTTTCCTTTCTAAGTAAAAAGTTGACGACCAATATTATGTTATATTATTAGATAGCCACACATGAGCATAAACGTTCTACATGCAGTATGGTTTCAGTTAAGGTCCTGGATTTTGTAATTTTGTTTTATGAGGACAGGTCATGCTTTTGAAGCCCGAATATATGCTGAAAATGTGCCAAAAGGATTTCTTCCTGCGACTGGAGTTCTTCATCATTACTGCCCTGTTCCAGTGTCGTCAGCAGGTCCATTACATGACATATCCACTCTAGTTTTATAGTGAAATTTGTGCTGTTGAAAATCACTTACCAGCTTTTCCAATGACCATTTATCATCCCCTGATTATACACCATTGCATTTGAGTTGTATAATTTGTTGAGATTACCTAGTTATTTTAGGGTTTACCCTTGATTTGAGTTTATAATTTGTTGAGATTACCTTGTTGTTTTGGTGTTTACACATCATGCTGCTTATGTGGAATCTGTCTTTTAGCAGTTCGGGTTGAGACAGGAGTTGAACAAGGAGACACTGTCAGCATGCATTATGATCCCATGATCGCTAAGCTTGTAGTATGGGGAGAAAATCGTGCTGCTGCATTAGTAAAATTAAAGGGCTGCTTGGCAAAGTTTCAGGTATACTTAATTTCATAGTTATATCACAGTCACATGCAAGGGTTTATGATAATCATTATTGCAACTGCTGCATGTATACACATTTGTTTTCAACTTGTTACATTTAGATGAATCCCCTTACTAGATATCTCCAGGGCCTTGGGTTCTTGTGGTGGGATGATGCCATATAGCTTCCGGTCTGGATAAATAAAAACTGTGTATGATAAAATGGAAAATTATTTAATGGTTCAGTTAGCCAATATGGTTGGTTCTACATATCAAATTTCTAAGGGGAGATCCTTCAGTGACCAAAGTAATATGATGCTAAAGTTGTGCAAAAGCTGCTATTTCATATCTTTTGATTTTGTGGACTATTCCTGGGATCTACAGGTGTATGCCCTCAAAAGTAACAGGCTCTACAATTTTGTGGAAGTTTCTAGTATTTTTGGACAGTTATTATTCTTGAGGCATATACAATCTTTTAGACAGACTTAATCCTTAGTGAATCAGTAATATTACTCTTCTCTGATAGGTTGCAGGTTTACCTACCAATATCAATTTTCTCCAAAAACTTGCGAATCATTGGGCATTTGAAAATGGCAATGTGGAAACTCATTTTATTGAACACTTCAAAGATGATCTCTTTGTTGGTCCTACCAATTCAACTTCCGCAAACGAAGCATATGATGCTGCCAGACTTAGTGCGACCCTGGTAGCTGCATGTGTCACATCAAGTGAACATTCACTATTGGAAGAAAATCCCCCTGGTAACTGAAGTTTCCAATTAACCAATTCTATCTTGGGATGTATGTCAGTTGCTATTAAAATCACCCTTAATCTTTATATCTGCCTATATGTTTAGGGGGAAACAAATCACTCTCCATATGGTATTCTTCTCCCCCTTTTAGAGTCCATCATCATGCCAGGCGTAAAATGGAATTCGAATGGGAGAATGAATATGATAACGGTGGCTCAAATCTCTTGACACTTACAATTACTTATAAGCCAGATGGAAACTATATAATTGAGGTACTCATCACTTGTGATATGTTTAAGAAGAAGTTGTACTTCAATTTTCAAGTCACCCATTTAAGAGAGAAATTTTTCGTTTATTTTTCTCATTATTTTCAAGTTACTCATGCATAAGGGAACAGTTTTCAAGTTATATTTTAATATTAGGTTATTTATTTTGGCCTGTTTCGATATATTGTATCTGTAATTACAGACAGGAGAGAACTGTTCCACTTGTTTGGAAGTCAAAGCAACGCACCTAGGCAACAACGATTTCAAAGTTGAAGCTAGTGGTGTAATCATGGATGTCAGTTTGGCTGTTTACTCCAAGGTAATTTTCCTTTCCTTGCATGCATCTTTACAAGTTCAGATAAATGAAAGGGTAGAGCTATTTGTACAGTTTGCTATGTTCTGACTTATTTGTAGAGAATTCTAGTATAACTAATTGTGGAATCCAATTTGTCTGGCAGGATCAGGCTAAACACATTCATATATGGCATGGATCACATCATCATTATTTTAAACAGAAAACAGGGCTTGAGTTGTCTGATGATGATGAAGTCCGACATAAGCCCAGTTTTGATACATCATCCCATCCTCAAGGGACTGTTGTGGCACCCATGGCTGGCTTAGTCGTCAAACTTCTGGTGAAGGATGGGACAAAAGTGGACGAAGGGCAACCTATATTAGTCTTAGAAGCAATGAAGATGGAGGTTTGTACTAATGCTACTTTCATTTTGCATCATATAGTTTCTTTTCTGAGGAAGTTTCCTATACTGAACTTTTGGTTTTTCGCACTCCCTCTAAAAGCACATTGTAAAGGCTCCATGTGCCGGGTGTGTCCATGGGCTTCTGGTTACTGCCGGCCAGCAAGTTACTGATGGTAGTGTTCTTTTCACTGTCAAGGTTAGTATATCTGCCTTTGATCGCTTAGACATGGGCTAATGATATGAATAGAATTACTGCATGGAACAGAGTGGCTGCATGTGGTGGGTATTCTCTCCTATTGCAATTTGTTCTTTTATCTGCGGGTGGAGGCTTGGTTTTATGCTCTCTATCTCGTATGTCTTTCACTTGATTTTTGTACAGATGAATATAAATAATAATACGAGAACGACATGCTTGAATGCTAGTAATTTTTGATTTTAGTAATGGTGATCAGACTTCTATACAGCCTGCATGAGATTGAAGAGGTTAAAAGTGATCTTGTTTCATCTCTTCTCTTGAAAGAAAAGCTAGTGTTAGAAAAAAAAAAACTCAACCTAGAACAGTAAGTTGATATATCTGTGTCATAAGCAGATGTGCTTTGTGGAATGTACTACTGTTGCATGCAAATATACTGCTGCAATACCTTAGTTTTAACGTGAAAAGCAATAATCCCTTTTTAAACAAGACTGGCACTTTTTACTTGTCAAGTATCTGGGATAACTCTTAGTTTCAGACATTATCGGGGGTTCTATTCTTACCTTTTGCCCCATAGGCAATCAGGCTTTTATTCATTTATTAAAAACTAGTGTAGGAACGTTTGCCATTATATTAAAACTAGGCTTTTAAATTCTTTAATAATTTTATTCTAATTGCTGCCTTTGGTATCTAAAATCACCAGAGCAATGGTATTAACAATCTGGTAGAAGTTCTTTGTTTGATATACATTTTGTTCAATTAGAAAATGCTTAAGATGTCAACTCCAATATGTGATGTATTGAAATATTATACAGACCATCAGTTTGATGACCTTTTTATGAGTAGATTAATTATTTTAGCATAAGTTCCAGCAATTTTTTTTATGTTCACTTAAACATCTGATAACTAGGGTTTATGTGCTCGGACAGGATCGGTAGAAGCGTCACCGTTTTGCATTTTCCATGCGAATCTTAACAAGACAGAGGTCGTCTTGAATTGTTCTCCAACAGAGTAAAGGAATTCAGCTGTCTGCTTACTGTTGTATGGAAATCGATGTTTCCATTTGTTTCCACGATCAAATAAAATATTACCCTTCAAGATGTAATACTCGGAACTCTTCAGTTGTTACAACACCTAAAAATAAAATTTTACACTTTTTCTTGAATTATATTTGGAGCTTATCCGGTTGTTGTTGTATTTTTCGATCATTAATAAGAATTAACCTTGTTGCATCCTATGCTGGATTGGCACTAATGTACATAAAAGCTGTATTAAATTTAGTGATGACATTTACTTTTTGGAAGGAAAGGACAAGTTAATCAGGCATGTCATGTATGAATCTGAACTTATTCTCAAATTATATAAACCATGAATCTGAACTTAATGTTGACCCTTTTTTTTATTTTTTTTTATTTTTATTTTTCAAGACTTGAGACTTGAGAATCCGTTCCAACCTTGCAACTTTTGGGGGCTAAAAACGAAAGTGGAATCAAACCAGTGACTTCCCAAGTCAAATCATCCTACAAATTCATATGGACCAAAAAGCATTAATACTCGGTATGGCCAATTTTACTGGACGTTTGTATGTAATCTGGTGATGTAAAAGCAGTGTGCATTCCAAGATCGGAAGCTCCAAAAATCATATATTTCAGTGGCAACAACCCAATCTTTTTAATTCAAAAATGACCCTACAAATAAAAAACTAAAGTTACCACATATTTTACATAGTCAAAACACATTGCAACAAGCATCGTGGATCAAGTATCAAAACCAGAATAGATGCCACTCTCCCTTAACATCCTCTTTTCTTCTTCTACATAACTCTTTCCCCTGCTAGCCTGCCCCAGCTCTCTTTTCCTCTTTTCTTTCTGAGAGAAAGATAGGTTCTTCTCTTTCCGAGTTTCCACCCTTGCCAGCTCCTCACCATTGGCTAATGCAGCTCTTGTTTTCTGTCGGTCTTCATAAGACTCCTCAATCTCCTTAGTTTCACGACTTTCCTTGCCAGTAGACCATGACCAGTCTTGCTTCGTGTCATCCAAGAATTTGGGTGGAGGCACTTTCAAGACTGATGGTCCACCTTTATAACCATGGCGCTTCAATTCCTCAAAGTCCACGACTCCAGTCTTTTGCTTTCCAGATTTAACTGTGTACATGCAGAGATAAAATATACAAAACCATTATTTTGTAAAACTGGAAAAGGATGAATTTTCTGGGGCATATCAGCATGCAGCAAGAAAAAAAAACCACTCTCAATGTCCAACATTAAAGTAGGTGAATGTAAGCCAGATGTAGAAATGAAATCTAATGGCTTGAGGCTAGCTCGGGAACATAAGTGTTCTCAGCTATTCGCAGATATTTTCTTCCCAAATATTACTCAAACATAAAATACTTTTCAATTTCAAATCTTCAACTTTTTCATCTAATCATTATAACTTTCTCAAACTCCAAAGCAAAATACAAAAAAAATACAACTTTCTTCAAATTTCAAAATAAAAATAATATTAAAAAATTATATTCAAAAAATTTTTTAATTTTATAATATTTTTATTCAACTTTTTTTCTCTCCTTTCGCAAAATCCACTAAAACATCTTAACACAAATCATTTCATTATTATTCACAAACCATTTCACTACTACTATTCACAGATATTCTAAGTCGCCCTAAATCATCTGAAGATGGATACAGTTATTCCTTTAAAATCATTTTGATAAGTTTCCTTTAAAATCTTACCCGCTTTAGGTCCCTGGCATCTTCACAGGACCTTTTCTGATAATTAATGACCATTTTTCAGATAGTTCATGAGACCTTCGCCCAACAAGTAATTACAAAACCATCAGAGTTAATAAAATCACAAGATAAGTTGAAGAAAACTATACGAAATATCATTAGACGAAAGATAAAATATCTTTTTCCTTCAGGTTTTCTATAACAAAAGTCATGACTATTATTGTTGGTAGCCAACAGTAGTTGAGAATTTAGACATCTTTCTCCTTCATTTGAGTTGATCAATTTATTCAAACATGTTAATATGATTCCGCTTTTTTGTGTTATAAATTTCTCCTGGAGAATTATTTTATTCAGGGAGCTCATAAAGAAGACCAAATCAATAGTTTCATAGAACGTAACATGTAAATAAATCCCTATACTCAACATTAAGGCTGATTAAACCACCAAAAGGCCCAATCTTTTTTCAGTTGAGGACAGAAGCAAAATTAAAATAGGACAACCATTTACTTAACAAAAAAATGACAACCATCAACAATTAGTATCACGGTTACCTTTAGATGTCCTTTCTTTGGAAGCTTGGCCAGCACTGGACTGATCTTTTGCCTTTTTCTTGCCAACCCCATCTTCAGCTTCAGAGTCTGAAGGCGAGGACGAAGACTCATTGGAGGACAAATCTTCTTCCTCATCACTCCATGGCATAGCCCTCTTCATATTTTACTATGACCATGAAGTTTATAAACAACACAATCAAGAACCAGTCAACAGCTCCTAATAAAAATAACATGAAGAAAAACCATTAATATCATGTCTGGCTTTAGCAAAAACCCATAACTGTACAACATGAAATACAAACAATTAAAAGTTCCCCACAAATTTTTAGCCCAAGTTACTAAAATAGTTCAAAATTGAACAAATCCAATTTGCATCACACATCAAAACAATCAATAAGCATAAAAACGCAGACAAGACATTAACATAGTATAACAAATTGCAGTCTTGGTTACATCTCCTTTGTTATTTCTAAAAAGTACTGGTCAAATAAACAAGAAACCATTTTTCATTAAATGAAAAGAAATTATAAACCAAAGAAACAAATCGAACACAGCAGTTAAATGTTAAATGAGGTCAAGAAAACGCATAAAGAAGCTATGTATATAGCATTTGCAACCAGCGTAAGAAAGTGAATAATTAACATTCGAAATTTGTTCAATATGTCCAAGAATAACCTCAAATATTTTCCCAAGATTAGTAAATTAAACAAAAAGAAAGAAATTAGCAGTGGAATAAGATTGACATGGCGTGCAGTCCAAAAGGAAGCCCTAAAAGCTTCTTCTGTAACCAAATCAAACACATAATAATAATACGCAGCCTCTCTACTCTATTCAGGAGGGAGAGAGAAATGGAAAACATACTTTACCAGTAGAACAGAGGAGGCAGCAGTGTGTTGATATCGGAGGCGCAGCCGAAACCCCCCGGGGGGATGGGTTTGTGGGGTGAGGGGGGAGGGGGTATGCGAACTCTAAAACCAAAAAATTTGGGCGACAAAGAAATTAATTTTTGTAAAATGTATCTTATAATAAGACCTTAAAAAATTAAAATTCTGTGGTTTAAGAAAATTTGGGAAATTGGAGGGATCCTCGTTCAAATAAGGGATGGAAGATGCTAATCCCCTCCAAATATGTTATCTAAAATTGTTTTTTAGTTCTTTTTTATTTTTTGATTTTTTTTTTCTCTTTTAATGTTAAAAGATAATCACAAATTTACTAGTAGTAACTTTTTTAAATATTAAAAAAATAAAAAATTTTAAAAATACAAATTAAAATATACTAACGGGCACAGTGGAGGGTACATTTAGCAGTTTGAATAGTGAATTGAAATAAAGTTAAAAATTGAATAAAATATTGTTAAAATATTATTTGTTAATATTATTATTGTTTTGAAATTTGAAAAAGTTGAATTATTTATTTTATTTTGTATGAGAACTTATAAAAGTTGTAATGATGAGATGAAACACTTTAACTATCCAAATGGGCTTGGGGCACTCGAGCATTTTCCTTAAGGGAATTGCACGTTTTTAGGAATATTAGCCCAACGATCAAACAAGTCAATACTCAAAACCTACCTTTCAAAATCTCAACGGCTAAAATGAAATATTTAAGACTTCCAACCTCCTTGTGAAATAATAAAATTGTCAACTTCCAAGATATAATAAATAAGATTGATAAAAAGCTAGAAGGTTCGAAGTCAACAATCCTTTCGCAAGCTCGAAGATCAATGTTAATCAGAATAGTAGCTAGTTTGAAGCAATTGTTGGATTTCGAGCATTGTTTTTCTAATCTTTGTGTTGGTGGTAAACTTTGGTTGTTATGGAAAGAAGGATTGCAGACATAGGTCATTAATTACAATGCCCAACATGTGATTGTTTCTTTGTGTATGGTGTGACGCTCCCAACTCTCACGTACGGACACGTGGAGATTGAGGCGTCGGGATGATGACAACACGGGTTATGCATCACATAGCTAAGTGCCAAGTGTATGTACAAGCAAAAAGTGTACAATAAAAATAACGCATCGGATAAATAAAGTCAGTCAATTAAGTACCAGAATTTGTTTAAATACAAACGTTTCAAAATATATTACAATTAACCAGCAAGGCATAATATAAGCCAAAATACATTCTTTAAAAGCAGGATAATAATTCCCAAAAAATAAGCAAATGACACCAAATCACTCATCTGGCGGAGTCGCCTCCTCAGGCTTAGTCTCATCATCTGCACCAAAATCTATGGTACTATAGAATGGTTCCGCAAGTAAGTAATAAACCAAACAACTTATGAGATAAAATATATAGAAGCAACTAACAAACATGCATGCATATGATGAGTTATGCATGAGACCCAAAAATCACCATTTCCCAGAAAACGAATAATTTTCCAATGTAGGCCAAAAATCTCATTTTGGCCCAAAAATATATCCAATCCAAAAATATCTGCCATTTTTCCCAAAAAATAGCCCAACGTAAAAAAACACAATTTTCTCAAAAAATGGTTCGCATAAATCCACTTTATCAAAACCTACCATATTCCTGGAAAATGGCCCAAAATCTAATTTTAATGTATGCATTATGATCTCCCCTAGGGTCATCCGTACACTCTGGCTCTCAAAGCCACACCGTAGGTAACGACCACGCATGTGACTTCATAATGAGCGATACTCAACTCCGCGCCCAGTGCATACCAAGTGCAGGCATCTTCTAGCTCCCGTCAGCCGAGGGGCCACGGAGTCGGCATGACAACTTTACCGTATCGTCCAAGCCTGTTGTCGCCTAGCGACAACTCAGGGGATTTCACTCAGTATTTTCTGCTCTCGAGTGACCAGAAGAGCTTTATCGAGATAATGCCTCATCTAGGCTTGGGGTCGTGATACACACGCACCCAAAAATTCATTTTTACACGAAAACTCAATTTCCATTTTTCAACACATGAACATGTATGCAGTATGCGAAAATCCAGTTTTCATTTTACGAACATGAACATTCGTGCATCATGCAATAAATACGACAAGTCACAAAAATAACCAACCAATCTCAACATCATCCAAACAACAAACAACTCCGTTCATAATTCCGACCGACCCCCAAACTTCTCGGACTCAGTCTAGTACAACCAACCAAAATTACAGTAATATGAGTTAGCGCAAAAATATAATTAAATCTCAAAAGTTCTTTGGAAAAATACTTACAGCACTATAAAATATTTTTTGAAGGATCACAGAGGTGCAAGAGGCAGCGGCAAAGCAACGTAACAGTGCAAATTGTACTAAGGCTGTGGGTCTCAAAATACCCACTTTTGAATAGAGACAAACTAAGACTTAGAATTACTAGGGAAGGGTTTAAGGGTGTTGGTGAAGCTAATCGAAGTGGTGGTTGGCCGTGGGTGGTGGCACAAACAGTAGTTGAAGGCCAAAAAGTTCAAAACGGAAAGTGGATTGGCTGAGCTTCACTGGTGATGGATCAGAGCTAGGGTTGGGTGGGTTAGGTAGCTGGGAGGCCGATGATGATGTGGTAAAGAAGTGGTGGCCAACGTTGGAGGCACGGCGAAGCGGGGAGCACAAAACAGTGCGGCTTGGTGGTACTCGTGGTGGATAACGTTGGCGTTTGGAGGGCTGAAAATGGAGGGGTGAGGTCGCAAACTGATGGGGAAAAGAATGGAAGCAACAACGACGACAATGGGCGGCGCACGGTGGAGCTGGAAGGAAAAGTGGCTGTGGCTTGGTGGTGCGTGTGGAGGCTAACGGTGGCATGAAAATGGAGGGAGAGGGTCACCGGTTGGAGAGGAATCAGGTGGGGTGGGCGGTGTCGGCCAGTTGGCTCGACGGCGGCACTAAGGCCTGACGAAGGAAACAGGAGGAGAGAGGGAGAGGGACGTTGCACAGGAAGAGAAAAAAAGCAGGGGAAAAAAGAAGAAAGAAGAAAGAAAGAAGTAAAAAGAGAAAAGAAAAAGGAAAAAAGAAAAATGTAAAGAAAGAAATGAGATCCAACCCTCACAATTTAGGTCACTAAACTGATCCTATGAAAATTATTTTCAAAACAGCAAGTTAAATAAAATAATTTAAATGCAATGATTTAGTAAAATAAAATAATAAATTTAACAGTAGACTAATTTAAAATAAAGAACACAATAAAATAAATAAAAGTCAAATAAAAACACTACAACTCAATATTAATAAAATAAAATAATTAAAACCCAACAATAAAATAATTCAAGCTAGATAGTAATTTAAATGCGAAATAATTATTAATAAAAAGAAAGCATATTATTTAAATTTCACAACTTAAAAATTATAAAATAAATTCAATGAGAAACACGTTAAATTTAAAACAAGAGAGTCAATATTTAAATTAAATAAAATAATCTTTCAATAAAAATACACGCAAATACAGGGTATCACATATGGATTCTCGGCAAGTGTTTGTTTCTGTGGTCTATGCTAAATGTAATCACTTAGAAAGAAGATAACTTTGGAGATTGTTACAGCTAGACGTAGTCCAAGATGCACCTTGGTTATGCTTGGGTGATTTTAATGTTATTCGGGGGGAGGAAGAACATCGTGATGGTAGACCGAGATTGAGGATTGCCATAGACGAGTTTAATGAGTTATTGATAATTGTGGATTCCTTGACATGAAATCTGTTGGGGTTAAATTCTTATGGTGTAATGGTCAGAGGGTTTAACTAAAAGCTAGTAAAAATTAGACAGATGCTTGATGAATGTTGTGGCTGCAAGTTTATTGCCAGATGCTTTTTGCAAGTATATGGCAAGATTGACTTCGGATCATGCCCCTTTGTCTTTTGTTTTAAAGGCCTCGGCCACTCGTTATGGTCCTTCTTCCTTTAAGTTCCAGCAAATGTTGGTGTCCCATCCTAATTTTAGGGAGATGGTTAAGGATTCTTGGAAAGAATAGACCGGTATTATGGGGCTTTTGGCCTTGCTACTAAGTTGAAAAAGTTGAAAGTGGTATTGAAAGATTGGAACCTTTGAGTTTTTGGGTGCACTGAAAAAAATATCCAATCTTTGGAAAATCAAATTGAACAATTAGAAAGCCAACTAGGATAGGTTTTCGGAAGATACGAAGATGGCTTTATTGGTGGCCAAGGAAGAACTTGCTATCTGGATGCAAAGAGAAGAAGCTAGGCTTTCACAACATGTGAAGCTTAGTTTGATGGAAAAAGGAGAAGCCTCGGCTCAATTCTTTAAAACTTTTGCTTCTTTTGCTAAGCCTATAGTGCATGAAATGAGGTTTCGAGATGGGTCTTGTTTGGACACCCCGGAAGTTATTCATTCAGGCGGTGTGGATTATTTCAACTCTTTTCTTCGAGCTAGAGATCATAGAGATTTTCCAGATTTGTCGGGATTGGTGCATAATTCCATTCTTGAGGAGGAAAATGCTAACCTCCTTTAGCTCCCTTCAATCCAAGAGGTTAAAGATGCTATGTTTTCCATTCCTGTTGATAGTAGTCCAGGCTCAGATGGTTTTGGGTCTGGTTTCTATAAATCGTGTTGGGATATTGTTGAAGCTAATGTGGTGGCAGCTGTTCGGGAGTTTTTTCTTGGAACTCTGATGCCTAGATTTTACTTAGCTTTTTATATTGTTTTTATTCCAAAAATGCAGAAGCCTACTGGTTTTGATAAATTTCGCCCTATAAGCCTATGCTCAGTGGTGTACAAGGCTTTTTCTAAAATCTTGGTTCAAAGATTGGCACCCATCTTAAACAGAATTATTTCTTCAGAACAAGGTGCCTTTCTTCCTGGGCGTAGTATCTTTGAAAATATTTCTTTGACCCAAGAAATGATACACTTGCTTAATAAGAAGGTTGGGGGGGTAACGTGGTCATTAAAGTTAACATGGCTAAAGCATATCTTAGCATAGACTGAGATTTCTTAATTCATGTTATGGCTTTCTTTGGGTTTTCTTTGTGTCTTTGTAATTTGATCAGGAATTGTATCTCGAGTCTTTGGTTCTCTATTGGTTATGAATGGTTCTGCAAAAGGGTTTTTTGTCTAGTGGACGTGGTTTGTGTCAAGGAGATCCTCTTTCACCTTATTTGTTTATTCTCGTTGAAGAGGTGCTCTCAAGATTGTTAAAGCATAATTTTGCTCTTGGTAACATTGTTCCTTTCTCCCATCCATGAAGTACCCCTCTTGTTTCCCACTTATTATATGCTGATGATATTGTGCTTTTTACAAATGGAGGAAGATCTTCTCTTCAAACTATCAGAGATACTTTTGCTGTATATGAATTTGGTTTGGTCAGGTGGTGAGTAAAGAAAAATCCTCTATTCTTTTCTCTAAGCATGCTACTACTGCTCGGAAAAGGAGTTCTTTGCTGTTGATGTCTTTTTCTGAGGGTTTTTTTTTTTTCCCCAGTTAAGTATTTGGGTGTGCCTTTTATGGTAGGTCGTCTCAAATTGTCGCATTTTGATGATTTATTGAATGGCATTCGAAGGAAGTTGGAAGGTTGGCAGAACCAGTTTTTATCTTCTGGTGCTCGCCGTCTTTTATTGAGACATGTTATTGCTAGTATACGTGTTCATTTATTCTCTGTGATGCATGCTTCCAAGGCTGTTATGGTAGTTGTAAATGGGATCATAAGTAATTTTTTTTTTGGGTTCCTCAAACAGAAAACAAAAGCATAAGTGGATTGTTTGGCATAAAGTTTATTCTTCGATTCAAGAAGGGGGTTTGGGTCTCCGAAAACTAGAGGAAGTTCAAGATTCTTTATTTATGAAGCTTGCTTGGAATTTACTGATAGGCGATTCTTTATGGGCTAATTTTTTTAAGACTAAGTATCTGAAAGATAAGCATGTGACTATGGTGGACCATCAGAAAAGAATTTTATTTGGGGAAATATTGTGGGTACGATTCTGAAGATTTTAGGTAATTCCTGGTGGCGGGTTTGGGATGTGAATGTCTCCTTTTGGCGCGATTCTTGGCTAAAATCAGGTGTCCTTTTAAATTCTTATGAGATATCTGATCGTCCTTTTCTTTAAAGTAAATGAATGCAGGCTTTATAATGGGTGAGATGTGGATCTGTTGCAAAGATTGGTGGGGGAATCCAAAATGGAAGAAATTCTAAATTGCCTAGGGGAACAAAAAGATGGAGAAGACTTATTGATTTGGAAG